>NC_137789.1:51751769-51909269 GCF_963383645.1 Muscardinus avellanarius | reverse complement strand
CTGTCCATCCTCACAGCTGGAAGGCAGAGCTCCAGGTGGCTTCCATAGGTTGCTGAATGGGGTGCTGCTTGTCTTCATTGCACATGAATGAAAATCCTCCAGGAGGCTCAGCTGCAGTTCCTCACCTTGCATGGTCCTTAATCTGATCTCCTCTTCATACATGTATGGCAATCCCAGAGCTCAGTACCTCATCCTTGCTCAATAGCACCGAGGCTCACTTTGGCTTCAGTGGTTACTATTTTAATTTATTTTTTATACCTGGATTTTCAGATTCAAGTTCAGTTATGGGTTACATTAAAAAGAAAAAATTCAGTAAGAGTGAATGTTCTCTCATATCATCTTGGACAGCCATATTAATGATATTTTCCCAAAGAAGCTCCTCAGTCTCTTATACAAATATGTAATTTGTCCTTCACATGCCCTCTGATTTTTCCCAAACATGAACGTAGAACAACTACAAAGCTACATATAGCTTTTTATATCCTTAAAATATGTATTCTAGTGGCAACAGCTTTTTCTATGCTTAGTACTTATATTTCCCATATTAAATTAGGGAACTCTACCTGAATACATACATATATCAATGACATATCTCATATAACACTATATCCATTTTGTTATTAATTATAGCAACATATATAGATAATAAAAAGACAGGTCTGTAAGCATGCCATTTTCATTATTTTTTCAAATTGTTCTCTTTTATTTTTTCTTCTTTTGGTTCTTTCTTCCTATGATAGGAGAAATTAAACTCCATGTTTCCCACAAGCTTGGAAAACTCTCTACTAATCTTTAAAAACAAATTATCTTGAGACAGAGTCTTTCTAAGTTGCTCTGGCTATCCTGGAGTTTGGCATCCTCCTGCCTCGACCTTCTGCATAGCTAGGATTACAGGCATGTATCACCAGGCCTGGCTCAAATAATCACTGAATAGTGACTATATGTCAAAAGATCTCTTCCTATGATATATATACTGATGAAGAAGAGTAGACATTTTCTTGGCCAGGCATTGGAAAATATGAGCCATCCACACAAAGGCTATGTCCAGCCCTTTCTGCCACAGAATGTGTGCTTGAATAGTTCCTTTTGCAGGCTCACCTAGATATTCCTGTCTCTCCCACTGTTATGTTAATAAATGTTAATAAAATTTAAGTTGTGTCTTGTATTTTTACAGCTGGGACAGTGGAGTACGTTTGGATCTCTGGAAATTACACCTGAGATGGAATTAGAAGGACACAAATTCTCAGTGGTGACAGAAGATGACTGTGAAATCCTTAAAATCCCTGCGAAGGAGTATGCTAAGTTAAAATCGGTATAATAGCCACATTTTTTATTTATTAAATTTCAACTGACCTGCAGACCGTAAAAAATAAGCCTTATTTGCTGACTATGACTTAAGCAGCCTCCTCTGGTGATGAGTAGTTGAGATAAAAACAAGGGTCTCTATGGACATCTTTTACCTTTGTTTATTCATGAGTTTCAAGCTCATTCATTCAGAAAATATATATTTTGGATATCAAGAGCATGCCATGTATAAGAAATACTAGACAATCAGATGGCTGTATTGCTGTTCTTTAAATGTGTTCTGTCTATCTTAGTACTTCAGAGCAACTGGCATGCTATTTCATACTTACAACAGACATTCAAACTCAGAGCTACATGAACACATAATCAAAATTTAATTCTGACCCCTTAATTCTAGTGCTGTAAGGTAGTTTATTTATACAAATTTAATTCTTTATTTTCTGATAGTCAAATCTATATTTTTTAATTGCTCTTCTTTTTCTTCCCTTGGATGTCAGGATGGGAGCCCCTAGTCCTGCCACCCCAGCTTCTCTGGATAGACTGTATTCCTCCTATAGCTCTGGCAGGGTGCTAGCAGTTCCTGTGTGCTGTTGGATAGCGATGGAGACACATCTCTCTTCTTGCTTTAGGTTTCTAGTGGTTAAGATTTCTTCTCCTATACTGATCTCATTATCAGTGGTACAGAGGACTTTCTCAGAATTCAACATCAATCCAAATATCTGATGTAATTTTATTTTTTTAATTTTCAGAGTGGCTAGCTTGGAAAGGTGTTTTACTCATTTTATTTCCCAAATATCAGTATCACTTACTAGATATTATGAGCTCTAATTTGTGTGTGTTGTCTCCACTATGGCAGGGCTTTAAAAATACTAACATTTACAGAAGAATAACATATTTTGAAATAAAGATAGAAAAATATAACTTGAGTTAAGCAGAAATCGCAGTTTGGTTATGTAGTCATAGAGTGATGGCCCAATAAAATTCAAATGTTTTCATATTGATTTTTATTTGTGCAGCTTTTTTCTTTTTATGTCATTTTTATATTTGCTATTTTTAATTAACTGGTATTAGAAATTTAATAATGATATTCTTTTTTCAGGAAAAAATAAAATTTGAAAACATGGAAAAGTTGAAATTAATCCACAAATGTCCTTATTATGAGGACTGGCCTACTTTGTCCTTATATGAACTAATCCCACTTATAAAATGGAAAAAATTTCCTCCAGGTCATGGTAAGTTCAGTGCAATTTTAGATCATTTTCTTTAGATTCATAGTTTTGGGATTGTGGAATATTCATTTGGTAGAGTGAAATATTTTGGATATGGTACCCACGTTTAAACATGAAATTCACTTCAGTTTCATTGATACTTCATAGGCAATCAATTGTATGTTATATTTTTAATGTGCCTGGGTCTTAACTGCAATTTGTCATATGGAATAAGGTCTGGAATTTTCTACTTGCATCATCATGTTGTCACACAAAAAGTTCGGAATTTTTAGAGTATTTTGGATTTTAGATTTGGGGAGTAAAGATGCTCCCTTGTATAGAGACTAAGGAAGGCCTAGATAGGAGGAAACAGCAGTGAAGAGCTAACTTTGAAGTGTACATCATGGCAAGGCCCTGTGCATTTCTGGAGTATGTGCATCCAGAAAGAGCAGGTGGCATTGAGTCATGGTGCAAAGTTTGTCCCCTTTGCAAGCCAGCTGAGGGAGAGATACCTACGATCGGGGCCCAGTACTCTGGGTTTCCTTCTGTAAAGAACCATTACTGTCCACAAGAGACAGCCACCAACAAGGAAACCTGCAACCTTGCTTCTCTCCTCAGGCAGTGGAAGGGCTGGAGTCTGGACTGTTTTGGAAGGAGAGCTTTTGTAAGAAATGTTTCTACCTAGCCTATAGGGCCACAACTGTACTGAGGAACATTTATAAATTAAATTTGAGATTGGAATCCTAAAAAAGAATGTGTATAGCTAGGCAGTGGGCCACAGGCCTGTATTCCCAACTATTTGTGAGACTGAAGCAGTAGGACTTTAAGTTGGAGGCCAGCCTGGGCAAAAAAACAAACCCAACAAAACAAACAAAAACCTGCCTAACATTGCACAAAGAGAGAACATTTTTTTTTGAAGAAAGTAAATATAATTAGATGCAATTTTATTTTATTTATTTATTTATTTATTTATTTATTTATTTATTTATTTGGTGGTACTGGGGTTCCTGGAAGCCCTTCTACCTCTGGGTTACACTCCCAGACCTATTTTATAGCTTTTTTTTATTTTTGGAAACAGGGTCTCTTAAGCCAGCAAGGCTGGCTTCAAACCAGTGCTATCCTCCTATCTCTGCTTCCCAAGTGCGGGGATTACAAGCATGTGCCACCACGCCTGGCCCTAGAGGCAGGTTTATGCTTCAAAGAACAGGGATACTCTACTTAAGTAGGTAAATTTTGTGAAACTATAAAATAATTGTTTAATATGTATGTTAAAGATCATCATAGATTCCTCCTTTTGTATCAGAAATATCCCATTTTGATCCTTACCTCATTCCCAGAGCTATTCTGTATAAAAATATTATCTCAGTCTTGTTTATGATGTTGTATTAATGCTTTAAGGTGGTTAGAAAAGAGAAAAGAAATAAAATATTAGTCATTTTAAACTATAAAAACCAGTCAAAAATATGTATTTTTTAAAATCTTTGTTTTTGCCCAGTGTGGTGGTACATGCTTGCAATCTCAGTACTTGGGAGGCTGAGACAGGAGTGTTGCAGGTTTGTGGCCAGCCTCAGATACTTAGTGAAGCCCTCTGCAACTTTATAATGTCCTGTTTCAAAAATGAAGTATAAAAAAATAGGGCTGGAGGTATAGCTCAGAGGTAGAATGTCCTTGGGTTTCATCCTCAGTACCAAATATATATTTGTTTCTAATCATAGTCTATTTCAAATAAAAATACTTAAATTTAGTATCAAAGAGTTAAAAAATAGTGTTAAACATAACATATTTTATCTTAGGCTAATTGTGGGTTTATGTTCTTGTTGGTAAATATTTTTAAAAGTAATGGTGATATTTATTAAAGTAGCTATTATTGCATTAGACATTCTTTTATTGAATTTCATTTTTCACTTATTCTCAAACATATTAATGTATGGTGCTTATACTTATGCAATTTCAGAAAATATATATTCCTTTAAAAGAAGACTGATACTTTTAAACTTGGTGATAATTAAAGCCTCCCCCCAATGCTAAGATACTGTTGTTCTATAAATAAACATACCTAAAGTGAAAAATAAGCATTATCAAACTAATTTTCTTTTATGGAAATGTCAAAATTGAAGTATCAAAGAGAGGCATCAAATATAATACTCCATTACTTTATTTAAGATTTATTTAAAATTATTATCAAAAAACATAGAGACTGTAGTTCAAATTATACTTTCATTATTTAGTTTTAAAATGAGCAAAGGTATGATTTCCAAGACTTAATTATGTGTGTTTTGATTTTATTTTAGGAGCATATATTAGGATGAAATTTCAGAGGGATTTACTTAATTATTCCAAAGCTTAATGGAGTTTAGGATTAATCCTTGGCAATCTGATATAAGCAAAGCTTGTTTCTGGCTCTATTTCTTTAGTTAACTTCTTAAATCTTCCTAGTTTTGCTTCATATGCCAAGGAAGCCTGAGTATCGTGGTTATTTGCAATGTTGCTTCTAATTTCCACCTGTCCACTTTGTATCACATCCAGAGTTTTCCTAAGTCTTAATATTTCCAGGTTTGAGTGACTGGGAAATACCAACTATCTGCTCTTAGTCATAAATCCCATATGTATTATGTGTAATTAAAAATGATAAATTAGCTGAGTGTGGTGGTGCCAGCCTGTAATCCTAGTACATGGGGCGGGGGGTGCGGGTGTGAGACTAGAGAACCACAGGTTCTTGGCCAGCCTTGACAACACAGTGAGACCCTGTTTCAAAATTTAATAAAAGGGCTGGTGGTGTATCTCAGAGCGAGAAAGCCCCTGGGTTCAATCCCAAGTACCAAAAGTAATAATAATAATTAGTAGTAATAATAATGATAATGTAAAATATAAATGATAAACTAACTTGGCCAATATTTAATATTTATATGTCTTTCTTTTGTTGCTATCTTATTTTGATAAGCTCTTTTTACTCTAGGTAGAATCTGATCTAGGACACATAATAAAGAATGTGAAAAATTATAAATTCAACTTAATTCTAAAAAAACTATGTGAAAATAATAATAATAATAATAAAAACAACAATAATAGTAAAATGATTTCTAGTCATTCTAAAACAAAAGTGGAGTTTCTAGCCACAGAATATATATTTTAGGAATTATTTTATTGGCACATTGTTATTATACTTTTGGTGTGGTTCAGTGTGTTAAAAGCATGTATGCACACAGCTTCTTGTATATTTCCCTTCTCATCCCACCTGCTCCCTGCTTCCCTCCCTACACAAATTAGTAAGATTGGTAGTAATACCTACACATATTGTCGTAGTATTTTTTAACTTTTTTCTTCTTCATTCCTCTATCTTTCCCTAATAGGGGTTCTTTTACAACTCTTCCTTGGCATTATTTAAAGTTTCTTATGTTTCCTTTTCCTAATTTCCACAAACAAGAGAAAATATACCACCCTTAACTTTCTGAGACTGATTAATCTCACTTATCATAATATTCTCCAGTTCCATCCATTTCCCTGCAAATAATATAATGTTTTTCTTCTTTATGGCTCAGTAAGAAACCCTTGTGTGTCTATGCCTATTTTTTATACTTTTCTTTATGCATTATAATTATTCATCACACTGAATCTACATTTTTTATTCATCCTTCTGTTAATAGTCCCCTAGGTTGGTTCCATAATTTGACTGTTGTAAATTGTGCTGCTATAAAAATAAGCATTCATGTATCAGCAAAGGTACTTTAAAGTTCTACCTTATCTAAATTTGAAGTTCTAGGCTCTAAATATCAACACTATCTTTACACCAGTCTCTTATCGATCATTGAACCTTGCAGGTCATCAAAATCCTTAGTCCCAAGAAATACTCTTGATCACCGCAGTCAAATGTTGTCTGAAGGTGCTGGGACTCCAATGCCTGTGACCATGAAGCACACTGCTCCTCCATTCCTCCTTTAAAGGCTTCTTTTGCTTTAAGTCAGCATTTTCTATGATAACATATTAATTTCTATAGTTATTTTAACTGTCCTTTTTTTCTTCATTGTTGCTCTAGGGTTGGCCACATATCTCTTAACATAGCTGAACCAATTTAGATTTTATTTACTAAATTCTCGATAGATGTAAAATGTTACTATTATGTAATAATATCTCCATTTACCCCTTTATGTACTGTTTTTTCACACATACCTTATCTATATATGTTCTAAACCCAACACTAAATACATTATTACTTTTCTTTGCAGCACTGGGGATGAAACTCAGGGGTATTCTACCTCTGAGCTACACTCCCAGCCCTATTTTTTATTATTCATTTTAAAATAGGGTCTCACTGAGACCTCACAGTTACAAAGGGCCTCACTAAGTAGCTGAGGATGTACACGAACTTTGATCTTCCTGTCTCCACCTTCCAAATGCTAGAATTACAAGCATGCATCACCATGCCTGGGCATGGTGGCAGACACTTGTAATCCCAGCATAGGGAGGTGGAGAACAGAGGATCGCTGTTTGAGGGCAGCCTCAGCTTCTTAGCAACACTCTTCACAACTCAGTGAGAGCCTGTTTCAAAAAATAAAAAGACTAAAAAATAGGACTGGGGGTATAGCTCAGAGGTAGAATGCCCCCCCTGGGATCCATCCGCAGCACTGCAAAAAAAAGGGGGGGACAAATGTATCATCTATCTATCTAAAACACACAACACACACACACACACACACACACACACACACACACACACGATGTCTGTTAACACACACACACACACACATATATGTGTATATATATGATGTCTGTTACATTAAACATCTTATTTACAATTTCTAGTATTCTTTATTTACTCATTGGATTTGAATTGTCCCACCTGCCTTCTATGCTTCTATTGACATATTCATTACATTTCTCTATGTTACAGAGCCAATATTGTATATGGGTGTGTACATACAAATACCACATTTATTACACACACATATATAATTTTACAAGTCACTCTCTAAATAAGAGAGGCCGGGTGTGGTGGCACATGCTTGTAATCCCCAGCATTCTGGAGGCTGAGGCAGAGGCAGGAGGATTGTGGTTCAAGGAACAGCCTCAGCTACTTAGTAAGGCCCTTTGTAACTTAGTGAGACCCTGTTTCAAAATAAAGGATAAAAAAGTAGGACTAGGTGTGTAGCTTGGAGGTAGAATGCCCCTGGGTTCAATCCCAAGTACTGCCATAAATTAATTAATTAATTAATTAATTAATTAATTCATACATACATACATAAATAAATATTGAATAAGAGAGCAAAGAAAAAGTAATATAATTTCTTCTGCCTTTGATAATGACATAATTGCCATATTTAATTTTTATATAGATTCAGATTGCTGTACTATCTGAGGTTGCTTGGAATAAACACTATTAGAATTTAATTAACTATAAATTTCTTTATTTTTCTTTTACTTTTGAAAAATAGCTTTGGGAGGTGTATCATTTGTAGTTGACAGAATTTTCTTTGTACATTTCAAATGTATTATTCCACTATGCTTTGCCTTCAAGTATTATTTCTAATGAGGAGCCAGCAGTCAGTCTTCTTGGGTTTGTCTATACATGATGAGGTTTTAACTCACCCATTTCAATGTTTTCTCCTTCTATTTCATTTTAAGAATTTTTGCTGTGATGTATCTGTTTAACTATTTCATCTTATTATGCTCTAGAACTCTCTATCCACTAAAAACCCCAAATAAGACCATCAAGAAATGAGCAACTAAATAGACACCTAACAAAAGAAGAAATACAAATGGCCAATAAATATATGAAAAAATGTTCAACATAACTAGCAATCAGAGAAATGCATATCAAAACCGGATTTCATCTAACCCCAATTAAAAGGATAATCAACAAGAATACAAACTACAGTTACTGGCAAGGATGTGGGGAAATATTAACTTTGAATGGATCCACCATATAACCCAGCTAATACCACGCTTGAGTATCTTTCCAAAGGGATTGAAATCATAATATTATAGTGATTCATTCATATCCATGTTTGTACCAGCAAAATTCACAATGTCCAAATTATGGAACCAGTCTAGGTGTCATTCAACACATGACTGGATTATAAAATCATGAAATATATACACAATAGAATTCTACTCATATATAAAGAAAAAAATTATATCATTTGCAGAAAAATGAATTAATCTAGAGAACATCATGTTGAGATTAGCCAGTCATAGAAAGTGAAGAGTCATATGATTTCTCTTAGGTGTGAAAGCTAGGGAGTAATCGGGATATAAGAGGGACTTTATAGATAATTGAAGAGAATCTCCAGTGGAGCAATGGAAAGGGTCTAGGGGAATGTGGAGGTGTGTAAAATGAGAGGGAGAATTAATGAAGGAAACACTTCCATTGACATCTCAAATGTGTGAAATCATCAATGCCCATTTCAATATCATATATTGGGAAGAGGAAGGGGCTGGAAGAAAGCGGGTTGGGGGGAAGCTCACCACCTGCTGTGTGCATGCAAGTCCCTATCATTCTGAACTACATACTATGTGAGACTACAGTGCACCAAAAAATATATGAAAATAAACCCTATTTATTCTTCTCTCTTTCCTATCCTTCTACCTCATCTCTAGCTAAACTAACCAGTATTAAATATGTTTCTGTCATTCATTTGTTTAGAAATATTGTATATATTTTCATTATAATCAGGAACACTCAAATCTTAAATATAATTTGAAAAGCCACTTGCATCTTTTCCAAACCTATGTTTTCAAGTTGAAATTTGAACCATCTTCTCATTTCTATTTTTGTTTCAGTATCTGGACATTCACTATTCTACTGTTACCATCCCCACTTAGACCTTACTGCAGGTTGCTCCCTCTTCCTGGAGAAATTCCTTGGCCCCCATCACTAAATTTACGTATTATTAAGATATTTTTCAGCCAGGCATGGTGGCACACGCTTGTAATCCTAGTACCTGGAAGGCTGAGACAGGAGTACTGTGGTTCACAGACAGCCTCAGCTACTTAGTGAAGTCTTCTGTAACTTAGTAAGATCCTTTTTCAGAAATAAAGAATAGAAAATAAGGTTGGGGATCTAGCTCGAAGGTAGAATGCCTCTGGGTTCAATCCTTAGTACTGAAAAAAAAATTTTTTTGCAGCTTATTTAGGTTCTACTACTGTCTTTTTCTTTTCTCCCAGAGATCAATCTTCATCTCTTTACCAAGGGATCAGCAAATTTTTCTGTAAAGGAGCAGGTAGTAAATATAAACATTGCAGGTCATAAACTGTCTCTATTGCACAGTCTCCTCCTCCTCCCTTTCCTCTCCCCCTCTTCCTCCTCCTCTTCCTCCTCCTCTCCCCCTCTTCCTCCTCCTCCTCCTCTCCCCCTCTTCCTCCTCCTCCTCTCCTCCTCCTCCTCCTCTCCCCCTCTTCCTCCTCCTCCTCCTCCTCCTCTCCCCCTCTTCCTCCTCATCCTCCTCTCCCCCTCTTCCTCCTCCTCCTCTCCCCCTCTTCCTCCTCCTTCTCCTCCTCTCCCCCTCTCCCCCTCTTCCTCCTCCTCCTCCTCTCCCCCTCTTCCTCCTCCTCCTCTCCCCCTCTTCCTCCTCCTTCTCCTCCTCTCCCCCTCTTCCTCCTCCTCCTCTCTTCCTCCTCCTCTTCCTCCTCCTCCTCCTCCTTCTCCTCCTCCTCCTCTTCCTCCTCTTCCTCTTTTAAATCTGTAAAAACATTCTTGGAGGGTAATTTAAACATAGGCTTTGGGCCAAGTATGGCCCATGGGCTAATGTTTTCACCCATTGTCTATAGCACTCACCATGCTGTGACAAAATTAATAGCTTTAGGGTCAGTCTTCCAAGTAGACTACAAAATTCATATGGAATAGGTCCATCTTATTTTTAGTACCCAAGAGAGGACCTAGAATATATGGAACATTGAAAAATATTGTTGAAGAATGAATAATAATTTGATATTAGTGTTTTCCCTTATAACAAACTTATGCTTTATTAACCTATTAAGTATTTCTCTCAATAAAATTATTTAACTCTTTGCCTGTCCATATATATGAGTTGTATCAGCGCTTGGCCTGTATTTTCTATATTTGAGAGAAATGATATTCACCAATTCACTTAAGATATGCAGACATAATTTTGTTATTAAATATTCTGATAAAGCACAATTTGTTGCTTTATTATCATTGACTAGAAATGTAAAGAAAATGTATCATTGCAACAAATTAACCATTAAGAATTTTTGGAGGCCACAGTGTTTTAAACTCCCAGGTAATAAAAAACCAATTTGGATTTGAGATGATGTTCAGTAAGACAAAGGTTAGCATGGTTCTAAGTACAACAATAGTTAAAGGACATTTGAGCATCTATTATCTTCATTAAATACCCAGGAGTAAAAGAATTTGTAGAATCTATCAACTAATAACTTTCCATATTTATTCATTATATTTAAATCTTACTATATATGCAGACAACTTTCTACTATCTAAGAATATGAAAAACTAAATAAGTACCAACAAATACAATTCCAGGGTAACATTTATTATATGTACTTGTCCTTATAGAGCCACACATGCAAATATTACTATAATAAATAGCTTCCAAGTATGCTTACTGCAGATTACAATGTTCAGTGTCCCATTCTAACACTTCACATTTGCCTGAGGAGGCAAGAAAAGCTCAAGATGCCTCTTCTAGAGTCCTTGGTAAAAGTTTTGATTTTGATCATGATTTGAATTCTGCCCAGCAGATGTTCTTACCTAGATTTTACAGAAAGTCAGGGAGCAGCTCTTAGGGGCATGGTGATGAGCATGTTAGTTTTAATACATGAATATTAAACAAAGAAACAGGAGTGAGGCTCCTCTCACAGGGGCTCTGTTGGGAGCTGACTTTTCCACTGGCTGCTTCATTTTCTTGCTTTGTAGTGTAGAAATCCGGTTTCATGACCCTTCATATTCCTAACACCCTCTAATAAACTCCTTTCTCTTTAAATTAGAAAAAAGGAGTGTTGTCTGTGCCTAGAAACACAGGTCTTTGCACTTGGTTATTCATGTGATCAAACATAACCTCATTCTTGAATAATCACTTTTCAAAATATCCTCCTTTGATATTAGACAATTAAATTTGCACTTAACATATCCTATATGTGAAATATACTATTCTATGTGCCTTTGTGGAGATAAATAGAGATGCGTTTATGGTCATTTAAAATAGTTAAGTAACTATGGTGTATTGATTACTATGGAGAATTTTTTTTTTGCAGTACTGGGGATGAATCCCAGGGTTATTGTACCTCCAAGCTATACCCCCAGCCCTATTTTTATTCATTATTTTGAAACAGGGTCTCACTGAGTTGTAAAGAGCCTTAGTAAATCCTTGAGGCTGTCCTCAAACCTTGACCCTCCTATGTCAGCCTCCCAAATGCTGAGATTACAGGCATGAGCCATCATGCTTGGCTTTGTTTTCTTTATCTCAAAGATTTAATAATTAGAAAAAATACAAGAGTGTGTAGTTTTAGAATGAGATGTGTCACAAACATCATACTTTAGAATAATTTTATTAGCTCATATACATATATATGTTATCTATTAAAATTAATATTAAATGATTATTTTCCAACATATAACAATATAAATTGAATGGGAAAATTAATTTTTTGGCCATTTTGGACACTAGCAGAATGATCATTCTAGGCAGGAAAAAAATAGCATAATATGATTTGCTTTAGGACAGCTCCCCAAACAACCCCATCCAAATCATGTACTAATTTCTGAGTGCTGAAAGCTCAGTCATGACTATGGAGTCTGAGGCATTTTGAGTGTCATATCATTTGGTTTATTTTTATATATAATTAATACAATAAAGAATTGTGACTAACAGAAGAGAAAATGCCAATGTCAATCTCAATAGCCTGTATTGGGAAGGGGGATGGTGGGGAAAGAGTCAGAGGAAAGTCTACCAAGTGCTGTTTACATGTACGCCACTAATCACTGTGAACTACATTATGATATGATACTATAATGCAGTAGTAGAAGTATAAAAATAGAAAAAGTAGACTATTCTAGCCATAAAAAGAGGCCTGAAGAAGTAAGTTTTAAGATAACAAATGAGATAGGACAAAATGAATGAAGTTTAAAGAAGAAAGGTATTAGGTATATGTTGTAGTGTGAATATAAATGTTCCCCTTAAAAGTTCATGTAATGGCAGTATGAAAATGTTCTAAAGTGAAATAATTGAATCAGGGCTGTAGTCTCATTGGTGGATAAATTAACGTATGGAGTATTAATTTGAATGGATTTATTGGGTAGTGACATAGGCAGATGGGATGCAGCTGAAGAAGGTGGGTCACAGGGGTGGGGCCTTGAAGACGATGTCTGTCCCTAGTCCCATCCTCTACCTTCCTGCTGCCTTGAGATCAGCCTTCCTCTGCCAATAGAAGTATAAAAAAAGAAAGACACATGAATTTAGTGCCTTGGAGTTTACTGATCATCAGATGAGCATTTGAAACTATGAGACAAATAAACCTCTTATAAATTGTTCTCAGGTATTTTGATCATAATAACCAATAACAACAGTGCAAAGGCAGCAATAATGTTAACAATGGAAAATATTCACATAGAAAAACATTTTAATTGTGCAGAGTTAATGAGTAGAATAAACCTTTTTTCAAATACTTTTTCAATGTTTCTTAGCACCATTGATTAGAAGCCTATACATGACTAGGTTCTTTAGAGCTCAACCAAAAAATACTGTTACTGCACAGATGCATGTCTGTAGATTTCAACCTAAATGTTTCCACCAGACACAAGGGATCCTCAAATGTGGGTTTCAATGAACCTGTTCTCACTCATGATCTGCAGAAGTAGAACAAACTGTTTTTCTAGTATCTCCCAGAGATAACAACAGACAATCCCTGTCTGTGCACCAAGTTTTCTGTGAGTTCAGGCTATTACTCATAAATATTCACCAGAGAGAGGTGCTTTTTTCTACCCATACACCAAACTAAGGATCACTTCCCAGAGGGCTCAGTGAACTGCCTGCTGTGGTTAGATATTTTTAACTAGCATTTTCATTAAAAATCTTGTACTTGATATTACTTGCAAACTTGTAAAAGCATTTTTCCTCCTTCATTATCCCGTTGTCTAGTAAAACTCAAAAATTTTGGTTGTTGAAGGCCTTGCTTATAATTTTTTAAGCTTTATCTTTAATTTGTATTTCTTGCTAATAAGGGACTTAAGGCATTAGCAATAATTTGAAGATACAACTTTAGAAAATGTACATTTTATTACTTTTATTATTTGACAATATCACTTAGCAACATGTTTTATATAAAGTATGTAATGTATATAGTTTAGTTTCTTAATAAAAATGTAGCCCTATAATTTAACTAATAGTGGGATAAAATGAACAATATGTTAGAGTTATATAAGTAAGAAAATTACTGCTGATTTAAATAATTTCCAGCTGTTAGATAGTAATTAAAGTTAAATGAATTAAGCATTTATTTAATTCAAATCTCTTGGAAGTAGATAGGATACAATTAATGACCTTTTTATGATAGAACAGTTATCTATTTAAATTCCCCATGAGTAAATGAAATTTTCATGAGCCAAAATAGACAACTACTGAAATTCTATATAGTATAAGACACTACACTCTATATCTATTTTTACAAATGACCATTGCCTCTTTTATTTTTCATGATAAATATTATATTTCCTATGGATTCAATTAGCTTATGGTATTCTATCTCTTATTGATTATAAATTATATTAGTGATGAAGAAGAATATTATTTAAAGAGGTTTTACTTTGAAATTTTTAATAGAAATTACTTTAAGTAAATTATATTGTAATTAATCATTTCTAAGGATTCAAATGTCTTATATTTGTTTTTTATTATAGAAAGGAAATTTAAAATTATTTTCATTTATTAGGTTTGTGTAAATATGAGAAACTAAAATTATGACATTTTATTTTTAAATATAAACACCAATTTGCTTTTAAGTATCATAATAACGAGTGCTAAAAGTTAATTGCATTACTAATCAATATAATAATTATAGTTGTTTAAAAGCATTGATTGACTTCTCTGATTTACTGTATACCTTAGAAATTATACAATTATTATGTTCACAATCTAATAAAACGATATATAACTATAACATGATTTAAGACACAATATATTTTTAAATACAAAACAAAACTTTTATAGTGCTGTGACCAAAATACCTGAGAGGAACAACTTAGAGGAGGAAAAGTTTATTTGACTAAGATTATCAAAGGTTCAATTTATGGTCAGCCAACTTCAAAGTAAGACATGGGAGAGCAAGGATACTTAGCTCATGGGACCCAGGGAGAAGAGGGGAGGGAGGGAGAGAGAGGGAGAGAGGAAGAGAGGAAGCAGAGGAGGAGAAGGCAAGGGAAAAACAACTAAAAACAGATACAGTTTTCTAGGCCAAAACTCCAGTGATCCACCTCCTCCAACCTCTGAACCCTGCTGCTTTGGAGACCAGGCTAATGACACATGATCTATTTGGGGAGACATTCCATATCTGAATCATAAATCACCTCATTATTTTTTTCAGTTGGAGCTTCTTTACCTCATGGAAATGAAAGGGTAAGCCTTTGAGTGCACATGGTCCTGAATTAGATTCAAATATATTTCCTAGGAAACTAAAGATTAATGGGAAATTGTTTTATAAATTTGGTAAAGATTACTGGGTTCTTCAAGTGTGAAAGATCAGGATGAAGACTGAAAATTTAGTCCAAATATGAGCCAGAGCAAGTGTTGGCTTTGGAAATTCTCCCAGCCTATGCATCACCTCAGTGTAAACTATAAAAATGTCTCACTTTCTCTTGGCAGGTGCATCCTTTGTTCCAGAGCATATGGCATAGTGACTGGGTCACGAACTAGAATTTAGTTACACTAACTCATGTAGCCAGGGCCCTTGTGCAGTTAGAAACCTGTATAACCATGTGCATCTTCTTTCTTTTCTTTCTCTTCCTGCATACAAAATCCTTCCTACATACAGTACCCTGACACTGTATACTTCATCTTGAATTAAAGGGAAAAGAAAAACTAGAAATAGGAAAATAGAATGAAAAATATAAAATAGTAGAAGTGAAACAAGAAGTGTTCTTAATCTCTTGGACACTTGATTTAACTAGGTGAACATTAATATGTGTATAAATGTATGTAAATCAATAATCACAAATGAGCACTATTTGCAGCTTAAAATATAGATGTGATATAAAAATATTAGTATTATTTTGATTTTGTAAGTTAAAATATAGTTAAAATATATTCAATTAATAGTATCAATATTCTCAGGGAACTATTTTAGAAAAATATTAATGTTGTGTTCTTGTATGTATATGCAGAGACACAGCGTGTTATGATAAAAATGAAAAAATCAATCAATAAACATTTATGATGTATTAAACAGTAATCTTTGGAAGTCTCAGAAATAACATCTAATTTCATTGAATTTAAAATTTATTTTGAAGAAAAGCAATGCTAAATGTAGACATTGTTCAGTGGAATGCTAGGCACATTCATTTCCAAGAGGCTAAAAAAGGTATAGATGTTAGTTAGATGTGTGAGGAACGTGATGTGATGGCTTAATTAAAAAAGAAAATGATCCAAATTTACACATATATATGTGTATATATATGTATATATAAACACACATTTATGTTGATATAGGTATGTATACATCTTAAGCATTTTATTTTAAGTGCTTACCAAGTAGGTCCTACTTTAATGAAGGACAAATTTCTCTTTAATATGGCTCTACTAATTGGAAAACTGTATTTTTGTGCATCATGAATTCTAGTATCAATTAATTTAAAGACTTATAAGAAATAACATCTAGTGCAAAGACTTAAATTATGGTTTTGTTTCTCCTAGTCTCTTAGCTGTATTTATGAGTAAATTTTATTTGCAACTTAATTCTTTTTACATCTTTCTGAGGGATTCATCATAGATTTCATTTAAAAACTTAGTTTACTTTCACATGAAATAATATTTGATATAATATTAGATTAAAATTTATAGTTAGATCCATTATCACCACTTCTCTTCAATATAGTACTCGAGATGCTAGCCAGAGAAATAAGGCAAGAAAAGGAAATCAAGAGTACTAATAGGAAAAGAAGGACTCAAACTTTCACTATCTGCAGGTGACATGATACTATATTTAGAAAACCCAACAAACTCAAACAAAAGGTTTATAGAACTGATCAACAAATTCAACAAAGTGTCTGTATACAAAATCAGTCAAAAATCAGAAGCTTTTCTATACACTAACCATAAATCCACTGAAAAAGAAATTCAGAAAATACTTCCACTCAGGATCTCCCACAAAAAATAAAATACTCAGGAATAAACTTGACCAAAGAAGTAAAAGATCTCTACAAAAAAATTATATTGAAAAAGAAATCGAAGAAGATCTTGGAAGATGGAAATATCTCCCATGTTCATGGATAGGCAGAATAAATATCATTAAAATGGCCATCCTTCCAAAACTGATCTACAGATTCAACACAATGCCCATTAAACTACCAAGATCATTCTTCACAGGCATAGAAAAATCAGTTCTTAAATTTATTTGGAATAACAAAAAGCCCAGAATAGCCAAAGTAGTTCTCAGCAATAAAATCCATGCAGGAGGAATCACAATACCTGACTTTAAACTATACTACAAAGCCATTGTAATAAAAAAAAAAAAAAACAATATGGTACTGGCACAAAAAACAAGACATAGATCAGTGAAACAGAATAGAAGACCCAGAAACAAGTTCACACACTTTCAGCCAATTTATTTTTGACAAAGGAGCCAAAAACATACACTGGAAAAAAGATAGCCTGTTCAACAAATGGTGTTGGCAAAACTGGTTAACCATATGCAGAAAATTGGAAATTAATGCCACTTTCTCACCCTGCACAAGAGTCAATTCAAGATGGATCAAAGACTTGGATATCAAACCAGAGACCTTGAAGCTCCTTGAAGAGGACATAGGTCCAACACTGCAATACATAGTCACAGATAAACACTTTCTCAACAAGACCCCAGAGGTGCAACAAATTAAAAGGAAAAACAATATGTGGGGTTGCATGAAACTGAAGAGCTTCTGTTCAGCAAAGGAAACTGTCAAGGACCTCAATCAAGAGTCAAGAGAATGGGAGATTTTTACCACCTATCCCTCTGATAGAGGACTAATATCTAGAATATACAGATAACTCAAGAAACTCAACACTAAAAGCACAAATCATCCAATAAAAAAGTGGGCAAGCAAACTAAATAAACACTTCATGAAAGAAGAAATTCAAATGGCCAATAAATGCATAAAAAAATGCTCAACATCATTGCCAATCAGAAAGATGCAAATCAAAACTACCCTCAGATTTCACCTAACTCCAACTAGAATGGCAATCATTCAAAACACAACAACAAATGCTGGCAAGGATGTGGAGAAGTGGGAATTCTAAAACATTATTGGTGGGATTCCAAATTGGTACAACCACTTTGGAAAACAATATGGAGAATCCTCAGAAGAATGGGAATACATTTACCATTTGATCCAGCAATACCACTTCTGGGTATCTACCCAAAAGAAAGGAAACCAAACTACCAAACTAATGCATGTGTGTCTATGTTCATAGCTGTACAATTCACCATAGCCAAACTATGGAACCAGCCAAGATGTCCATCAACAGATGAATGGATTACAAAACTGTGGGATATGTACACAATGAAATTTTACTCAGCCATAAAAATAAACCATAATTACATAAATTTCAGGGAAATTGATGGAACATTATACCTGGTGAGATTAGTCAGTCACAAAAAATAAGAAATCGATGCTTTCCCTAATAAGTGAAAGTTAAGGAGAAATGGTTCATAGGAGGACTCTAGATGAAAAAGGAAATTCTACAGAGGAGCAAATAAGACAACCTAACTGAGGGGATGGGAGGGGGAAAGAAGGAAATTCTCTAAAGCACATGATGTATTAAGCCAAGCATGGGAAGAAGGGATGGGGAGGGAATAGGGTGGGAATTGAGTAGGAGCTAACTGGGTGATGTGTACATGTATGTCCACACAAGCTTTTTACCCCATTATGATGTATGAATATAATGCACCAATAAAAAATTTAAAATATTATAGTTAGAATAAAACTACAAATGCTATTAACAGCATTTGGAGCAAACACATCTGGCTTTGGAGCAGAATAGGTGACCTGCTAATAATTGAAACATGGGACATTTAAGGGTCACTTACTACCCGCAGGTGTTTGATGCCACCACAAAGGTAATATTTTATAGATTAGGTTAGTTTGGTGAACTCATGAAATGGATTCTGGTTAAGAGATTTTTGCCAAAAATTTATATGACCAGAACCTAGCAAAGCTGTTTCATGAAAGCTTCATGGATTCTCATTTTAACATGTTTTATTAGACATCTTTTGCATTTTTGTTTGAAAAATAAAATCCAGGGAAGTAAGAGAAAATTAATAATAAGTGATTTATTGGTTTATATAACTGGGAAGTCCAGGCAATTATCTTTTCAGAATATTTGGCTTCAAGTGTTAAAATAATTTTATTAAGAGTCTATTTTCTGATCCTTGGTTCTGTTTTGCTTTGTGTTGGCTTCCTTCTCCAGCAAGTTTCCCCATGTCATGGCAAATATATCTCCACTGTCTTCACAGCCAAAGATCCCTGTGAAAGACTCTTTTTCTGATTGTTCCAGGAAAACTCTGGGCTGACTCAGTGACTGGCTTGAATCACAAGCATGCATGCCCTTAACAAGTCGCTCTGGCTGCAGATGGACATCTTTGTTCAATTATCGCTGGACCACAGCCCTGCACCTGGAAAATGATGAAGTCCTTCTTGGACTTCTTGGACCCTTTTAGCATCCCTGGATTGCTATCAGGGATGACTGTTTCTAAAGAGGTGCTGAGATAACAAAGATGCATTTTCCATTCAAGTGGGAGTCCAGCATGGCATTGTCTTCTTTAAATTGTTCCTGTAGCACATATGTGGAATTCATAACAGGCCTGACTTTATTTTTGAGCCTGAACGTGCTTTGTCTTCTCTGTGATTCTATTTTCTCTCAATCCCAACTCCTTTCTGCTTCTGCTCACCACTGTTATCCTCAGCATACCTGTCTTTTCCTGGCACCTACAACTTGAGCTATGCCTTAATAAATCTGGTTTTAAGTTATAAATTTTTTCCCCAACTTGTCAGAGACAGCCATGTTTTTAGCAGTGCCTACTCTGTGTATTAATATTTGTATTTAACTTCATATAACAAAAGGAAATATAATCCCTTGCATGAAATTTCTGGAGTTGCCAGAATTATTTATTTCTAACACTAATATGAGGAAAGTTTTTGCAGACTTTCATAGTTTTGATGAAGCAAAAACCTACCTCTCTCCTTATCCCTATCTCTATCTCTATGTCTATCTCCATCTCTTTCTAATCAATCATCCATTGGACTGATCAATATCTGGAAGTGATTCTCATTTTTCAAAGGCAAGTTATCCTCTTGCTTGCTTTCCCTTCAAAGCTCTATATCATTGCTTTAAGATAATGATCTATTTTGAGCAAAATGTTGCCTTATTCTGAGGCTGCAGTGTTTCACTTTTAACCCTTTCTCAGCATATGTTATGGGTTACATATCCACAGCTTTGAGTTCTCTTGAGGAAGTAGACACATGATTAGCCACATGTTGAATCTTACCTCTTTGAATATCGCCTTTCCTTAATTTATATAAGTGGCATTGCTGTACACTCTGGATCCCAAACAAGCCTTTATTCAAGGCTTCTTAAGCTAGTAATGTAATGGCAAATATGAGCAGGTTTTAAGATCCTATTATATATAGTAATTTTTATATTGCCTATACAGAGATATTATAATAAGACTCTTTAAGGGGCAATCTATTGTTCTCTTTCACGTTCTTATTTTCTATGTATAATGATTGCATGCTCATGCAAGTAAGAATCACATATGCATTTAATTTTTCCATAATTTCATATGTTGAATTTACAACTTTAAAAAATAATGTTATTTTGGTGTTTTACTGAATACAACATTTTAGAAGACCCAAAAGTTTCAGCCAATAACACTTCATAAAAGTATTTTGTTGAAACAGGACAAATCTTGGGTCAGTAGAGGGCAGCCATGTCAAAGACCTGTATGTCTGTCTTGGTCTCTTTAGATTCTCAAATCTTTCAGATTTACATGTGTATGTATATTCGAATGTAGCTTTTCCCATTATTTAACCTAAGCCTTCTCCCTTCCTTTCTGCTTCTTTCTGGCTTTACTGAGGTTTCTCCTCCATTATCTGGAGTCCCTTTGGTATCCCTAATACTGCCTAGCATGAGCATTAGAGAAAACATATATTCTTTCTCTTTCTGTGCAGATTTAGGAGGAGATAGTTACAGCTATGAGATTAGTATTTGCTCAAAAAGAAATTAGGTATTGATGTAAATTTAGTATTAATTGTGACAGTTGTATTTCTTAAATTTCTTAAATGGCATACTTTTTTATTTTTTGGACTTTTATTATTGAATTTTTGACCATGTTTATGAGAGTAGTGCCTTTTTCTGATTTTCATTTTAGTATTAAGTCATTATTCACCCAGAAAGCTTGGCAATCCTTTACATTAAAATATTATTTGCCTTCTATTTTTGAAAATAGACTAAGAATTGTTTAATTTTTAAAAGGGAAAATTAATATAATCAGCACATTTTTGTGAGTTGTATGATTTTATTTTTAATTTTTATACTTTTATTGGTACATTAATGACTCACATCATAATGCAGTTCATAGTTGTAGAGACATACATGAACACAGTACTTAGTAGGCTTTTGCCTGGCACTCTTTCTATTTCCCTCCTTACCCATAGACATTGATATTCTCATATAACTTCAATGGAAGTGATTCCTTCATTTATCCTCTCTCTCTCTCCCACATCCTTCCCCTAGACTACCTTTCTTATTCCAGTGGAGTTTCTCCTCCATTTTCTGAAGATTTTTAGTATCCTGATTACTCCCTAGATTCACATATGAGACAAAACACAAGATCTTTCACTTTCTGTGCCTGGTTAATCTCACTTAGAACTAACTTCTATTTTAGAAAGGGCAATGTGATATAGAACTGGAGAGGATTTACACATACTGGAATTAATATTAACCTACTTATATTTGTTTGGCAAATATTATTTTAGAAAATACTGCTAGAACTTATCTGAAAACAATATTTGCCATAGAAAGTAAAACATAAATCAACTTTGAGTTGCTCTCCAAGAATAAGTGACAAATGTATGAACCATGTAATGGTAATTATTCAAGCATTTTACAGAGAACAGTTTCATGTGCTTAAACAGCTCAAAATTACTTTATTCTCTTATTTATTCATGTGGTTTTTCGAATATTTAAAACACAGTTGGAAAGTAAAGAAATAGGCCTAGCATTCGTGAGGCTGAGGCCAGAAGACCACGGTTCGCGGACAGCCTTACCTACTTAGTAAAGCCTTCCGCAACTTAGTGAGACCCTGTTTCAAAATAAAGAATAAAAAATAGGGCAGGGGTTATAGCTCAGAGGTTGAATGCCCCTGGGTTCCATCCCCAGACTTGCAAAAAGGAAAAAAAAAAAAAAAGAAAAGAAAAAAAGAAAAAAGAAAGAAATAGAATATACATCGCTTGAACAAATTCTTCAATCATGAAATAAAACTATCACTAGTTTTTAATATGTGAGAACCACAGAGTATCATACAGACAGCTACCTTGATGACTCATTTAGCAACCTGCTTAACAAATAAAGTATCAATAAAACTAAAGGGGCATTTTGCTCATCTCAGAGAGATCCGATATGTCCTGCTTGTTCTTATGTTTTCTCTACTAGATTTAAAATGCAGTATGTCAACTTTTAAATTACTAGTTTATTAATCAATCAATAAATATGTAAAGATTAAATAGTGATATAAATTTAATATTTTAACATTTTAGCAATACTTCATGTATAATGATTATAAAAATATTTCTATAACATAAATAATTTGAGTAATAGTATACCAAGCCAAAAATATGTGTTTATGCTTATTTTGTACCTTATATTTTCTAAAGTGTTGATTTTACTTTGTCTGTCTGATTGATAGTTTGATTATGGAATCCTTTTCCAGAATATTATAAAGCTCCTTGCTGAGTATCAGGAGGAAACTGTAATAATATGAATATTTTAATAGGACCTAAAATTGGTTAAGTTGATTAAATTTTTAGAGAACAGATGATATCAATGGCCTCTTTCAAACTCAGCATAGCATAGTCTCTATAACTGACAAATATACTAAGGAAAAAAAACCATTGATCTTAAGTATGCATGTCAGCATAAAAACTTTAAAAATCATATTGTGAAACACAATCTAGTAGCACATTGAATAATAAAACAACAAAGAATTTTGTGAGCTAGCTCAGTTAAAAAGGAAGCTATTTCTGTATTTTGCTAAAATAGAGGTCAAGGGGAAAAAAAAAACATAACCTCATCTTCATTGCAGCTAAAAAAAAAAAAAAACATGGTGGAAAGCTATCACCTATTTCTGACATACAGTCCTAATAAGAATAGAAAAATGTCCATGATACACAAAATACTCCATATCACAGAAAAGGAGTCAGTGACATTCTTAACAGAAAACACCAGAAGCATTGTCATTCAAAAGCTGACTTGCTTGTTTTTATTTTCTTGAACTTGGGATTGAACCCAGGGACATTCTATCTCTGAGCTATGCCCTCAGCACCCCCCCCCCCTTTTCTTTTTTGAAACAGGATCTTGCTAAGTTGCTAAGAATCTCTCTAAATTGCCGAGTCTGGCCTCAAACATGAAATCTTTCAGTTTCAGCCTCCCAAGTATTAGGATTACAGGTGTGAGCCATTATGCCTGGCTAGATAGCAAATACAGATTCATCAAATGGGGAAGTAAAAATTATTATTATATGGTGGAAGAGTTGTGACAACTCAATAAAAAATTATTAGAAAATACAGAATTAAGGGAAGTACCAGATTGTAAGATTAATATTTAAGCATTTATAATAACTACTTAAAAATGTGAAGAGATTATAGAATAGAATCCCCAAATGTTAAATATCTAAAAATAAACTTAGTTAAAGTTATTAATATATTATATATGCTAAATTGATAAGCTCCATATTAATGTCAAGAATAGCATTAGAAATTTTTAAAGCTATGTTGATACAAATGTCTGGAAAATTAAACAAATCAAACTAATTAGAAATAATTTTAAAATACTGAGGAAATATAAGTTGTAAATTTATTTGCTTAGAAATTTAAGTGAAGCCAAGGAATAATAAAAGTATAGAATTCATTATGAAATAAATGTTATTTCCAAAAAAAGAAAAGACAATACATTAAATATTTGTTTTAGGATAAGTAGTGAGCAGAGACAAATTTATTCTAGGTGGATCAAGAACTCCTATATGAACAATTTTAACATTACCACAAGAAAATACTGGTAAATTAATTTTCTAGTCTTTAGTGGAAGAGGCCCTTTCAAGCATGACAAAAGAAAAAGATAAGAGACATAAATTGAGATACTCATCTCAGAGTAAAAAAAATCAGTATTTTTATAGCAAGTTGTTTTATAGATTAAGTAGTAGTATACAAACATCAACCTAATAAAATTGTTCATACATGAAAAACAAGTTATATTAAAAAGGTAACCTTTTACTAATGAATGGTAAAATTTCACAGAGATGGGAGAAAAGGAAGAAAAAAATTAAGAGGACAAAAAAGCAATTTCCTTGCTGCACAAAAGCTCTTTTGATTAATGTAATCCCATGTACTGATGTTCCTTGTAATTTCTTGTGCTTTTGGGGTTTTGTTGAGAAAGTTTTTACCTGTGCCTATGTGTTGAAGTGTTGGGCCTATGCCCTCTTCAAGTAGTACAAGGTCTTATGTCTAATTTATAGGTCTTTGATTCATCTTGAATTGACTAGTGCAGGATGAGAATGTTGGGTTTATATCCACTTTTCTGCATATGATTAACCAGTTTTGCCAACACATTTTGTTGAAGAGGTCATCTTTTTTTCAGTGTATTTTTGACCCTTTTGTTAAAAATAATTGTCAGCAAAGAAAACTACCAAGAATCTCAGCATATGGGACTAATATCTTGAATATACAGAGAACTAAAAAAAAATAACTGCTTAGAAAACAATCCAATAAAAATGGACACAAGAACAAAATAGATGATTCAAAAAAAGAAATACAAGCTGGGCATGGGGCACATGCTTGCAACCCCAGCATTTGGGAGGCTGAGACAGGAGGATTGTAGTTCATGGACAGCCTCTGGTATTACTTAGGCCCTTCGCAACTCAGTGAGACCCTGTTTCAAAATAAAGAATAAAAAATAGGGCTGGGGTGTAGCTCAGAGGTAGAATGACCCTGAGTTCCATTCCCAGTACCACATATACACACACAAAAAGAAGAAATACAAATGGAAAATAAATGTATGAAAAAATGTTAAACACCATTAGCAACTAGAGAAATGCAAATCAAAACTACCCTGAAATTTAACCTAACTCCAATTAGAATGGCAGTCATTCAAAACACAAACAACAAATGCTGGCAAGGGTATAGAAAAGTAGGAACATACACTGTTGGTGGGATTGCAAATTAATGCAACCACTTTGGAAAATAATATGGAGTAGCCTCATAAGAATGGGGATGAACCTACCATATGGCCCAACAGTACCACTTTTTAGTATTTACTCAAAAAATGGAAACCAAGCTACTAAACTAACGCATGTATATCCATTTTCATAGCCACACAATTCACAATTGCCTAACTATGGAACCAGCCAAGATGTCCAATAACAAATGAATAGATTACAAAACTATTACAAAACTGAACTGTATTCAGCTTAAAAGAAGAACAAAATTACTTCATTTGTGAGGAAATGGGTGGAACTGGAGAATATTATGCTGAATGAAATGATTCAGTTACAAATAGTAAAATTTCAGATGCTCTCCCTAATATGCAGAAGTTAGGGAGAAAATGGGTCATAAGAGGGACTCCAGACAAAGGAGAAACCTTAGATGAGTAAAGAATGTGACCTAACTGAAGGAGATAAGAGGTGGGAAGAGGGAAACTTCCTAATGCACCTGATGTACATTCACAAACATATAAAAGTCAATCACTAAGCCAAATATGAGAAGGAGGGAGGGGGAAGGGAACAGGGTGGGAACTGGGGAAGGGTGAAAAGAATGTAAGCATGTATGACTCTACCATCTTGTAGCTCATTAAGATGCATTATTACAATGCACTAATAAAAAAGGAAAAGAAGTCCCCACAGAGAAGACAACAAAGCTCATGTAATGCAACTTCACTCGTAATTTTAAAAATTCAACTTTATTTAGTATTTTTCATTTATGATATTAACAAACATTCAAAATTTCATTATTATACAAGATTGCAGAGGAAAGAAGAAAACAAATAGTGTGCATTTTGGGTAGGTATCTCAATTGGTACACCATGTTTGAAGGTAAATTTGGCAAATTTTATACAACAGAAAATCTACATACTAACAAATTCTGTTCTTAAAAGTTTATACCAATATATTCACATTTGTTTTTTAAAAAGTATTTGGGTAATAATTTCTATTTTGCTTTTTTTTCAAGCTTAAGCAATTTTATTATTACAAAGGTAGAAAGAAGGAACAGACAATCAAAGCACTGAGTCAGAGAGGGATGCAGTGGAGTGCCTTGAAAGTAAGACACTGGGGTTTTGAACATAGAACAGTTTTTATAAGGATTCATATCTCCCATTCTGCTTAACCAATAGTCTTTCTATTTCCCCCTGACCTGATGCAGGTGCAGGCCCAACCATTAACTCTGTGATGCAAGCCTTTCTTATTACCAAGATGTGTTATTTGGTTAACAATGACAGGGGTCACATGTATATGCCCTTTTTGGAGAAGGCTTTATTATCCTTCTATGTCCTTGAGGAGTTTTTAGCCTTTTTATGCCTAGGTATTCTTATTAGCAATTAATACAGCTCTTATTAAAAATCAATACAGGTTCAACTTCCATCAATCCCCTCTCTTTTTATTAACTTGCATACATCCAAACCAAGGGAATAGGGTCATCAAGGTCTTTCTTTTGACTACTTTCATGCTGAGAAGGGACTGAGTAGGGCCCCAGCTTTAGGGTGCATGCAAGCAGCTTGGCTTTGGCGGAGTTAGATGAGTATCTTGAGTCATCATGGCTGTCCAAGGGTTTTTAATAAATGATCATTTTAGGTTCCATTTGTAGCACCATCTTAAGTTTTACAGCTCTATGTTTATTTCACTTTTGTTTTTACAATGGAAAATAACTTAAAAGTTTATGATGAGGGGTCTTTTAACTATTTTTAAGAAGGATCCTAACAAGGTTTAATATAGAGCTAATATTTACCCACTACTGAACCAACATGTTTCCAATTAATCATACATTTAGAAGGTTTGTACTCCAGCTGATGGGAACAGAAATTATTATCAGCCTGTGCGCACATCAGAGATTATTAATCATTTTAGAAAACTATTTAGGAGCCCTTGTTTTATCTTCACATGCAAGTATACTCAGTGGTCGTCTATAAGAGGCTAGAGGCAGATGCTAAGAGGATGAGATTGAGGTCAAGCAGTTGAGATTGAAATACCTGAAAAACACCCTGAAAAGGGAAAGAAAGGGGGCGGGGTAAAAGGACAGAAAAATCCCCAAACCTGAAATTAATATAGAAATTGACTCATCCCCAACCCCAGAAATATATATTGCAACAGGTTGCTGTCAGAGCTTCAGTCGACTTTCAGGGGAATTTTTTTTCGAACAAATAATTCTAGTACATAACTTCACTCACACCTTAGCATACGCCTGTCCTCTGGACATATCACCTTGACTCTTCATTTCATGGCAGACTGACATCTAAATCTGTGATAGTTCTGAGAGGGTAAAGGATCACCATATGCTGAAAGAAAAAGAAATATAGTGAAAGAAGCTTTGAGAAAGGCATTTTTAAGCAATGAAAAGAAGAATTAGTTGAGTATAGTGGCACATGTCAGTAATCCAAGTACTTGGGAGGCCCAGACAAGACAATCACAGGTTTAAGACCAACCTCAGCAACTTAGCAAGGCCTTCACGCAATTGGGACCATGTTTCTAAATAAGAAAGAAAAAAAAGAAAGAAAAAAAGAAAGAAAGAAAGAAAGAATAAGGCTGAGAATGTAGTTCAGAGGTATGATGTCCCTGGGTTCAATCTCCAGTATCAAAGAATAAAAAAGAAAAAAGAATAAACCAAATGATATGGTCATGATGTTAAGAGCAATGTCTGTGCAAAAGCGTGTGTACCAGTGATTAGTGTATGTAAGTGCTAAAGGTAGGTGGTAATAGGAAAACGTTGAAACCTGGAGGAAGATGAAGCATAAATCATGTGCACTGAGAAAAGTAGCCTTTTGTTTCACATTTAGGATGACACTAGTTACCTTCAAGAGGGTAGTTTTAGTTCTGTAGGAGCCCAGGAGGAAGCAAGGCATGGTATTAAGTGAACACTTGGTGAGGAAGGAGGAACAGCCAATATGGACAAAAAACTGGGGCTCAGAAAAAAGAAAGCAGCCAGATATTCCTGTCAAATATTTTTCATATTGTACTAAATGCTTTACAGATTATAGCAATAGTAAAACTGACAAGTAGTAGACACAATTACTTCCTCCAATGACTACACTTGTAGAATTTTTATCTCACATAAATGGAAGTCAGAATGGGACTCATGAAATAACCTGTATGAGCTCCATTTGTGGAATAACCAGTGAACATGCATAAAATTAGTTTATTTCACTGGAAAATTTTATTAGACAAAAAGCTTAGGATATAAGAACAAAATTATTACCAGAATTTTGAGCTACAAGAAAAATATACTTTTGTTCAATAGATAAATGCATTAAATTATATGTTAATATATTTATATATCTGCATTTATTTTTTATACTTAACAAATATTAATAGAATGATTATAAAGTAACAATGATCTGTAAGAATGAAGTTAACAGTGGAGTTAATCCTATGTATCATTTCATGCTCAGAGAGGTAGTAAAAGTAATATTCTCTGAGCCTGAATAATTTATTTGGAATCCTTGCATTGACTTTTATCTGAATTTCTTGATCTTTAAATAACAAAATTTTATCTTTCATTTCTCTTATTGAGTAGTTGTACTATTTAAGAATGGTCTAAATAAAAATTTTAAAATTATGTCCCCTAACTTAAGAGCTTCTTAGAGTAATGACACATTCCAAAATTGAACACACATTTCACACATACACACAAATAAATAAATAAATAAATAAATAAATAAATAATGGTTTCTGCTGTTTGCATTGTGTTATACTGAGCTAGATGTTATTTTAACTCCAAAGCAGAAAAAAATTAAAATACTGATTTGGAATGAATACCATTTAAGTATCTCAACTTTGTTAAACTTTTCATTATTTGCTTTGTCAAGTTAAATGTATTTCAGGCTTTTAAAAGAATACAAACAACTAATAGCAGTTTGTACAACATAGAAAGTATAAGTTGTTAAATTGTTTTATTTCTATAGTTTTAGTTAGGAAAGGAAATAAGTTCTGGTCTATAAATTTGTAATATAGCATTTTAATAGCTCTATAAAATTTTGACTAAAAATATTTCCAAGATTATTTTTAGTGCTTTCTGTGAACACATTTTTTTCATTATTACTGAACTTAGAGGAAAAACTTTCAGTTATTCACTGTTGAGTATATGAGCTCTTCACCCACAGCATTTATTATGTTGAAGCAATTTCTTTTATTCCAAGGTTGTTGAGTGTTTATTATAAAATAATGTTGAATTTTTATTGCTATTTTTGCATCTATTTGATGATTACATAATTTTTATCTTTTGTTCTTTATGTGATATATCTCACTGATTTTCTTTTGTGTGTGTTTAAGCCATTCTTGCACCTCAGGGATAAATCTCATGTGGACATGCTATCTGATCCTCTTAGTGGCCTATCTACTTTGGCATGCTACTACCCTATTAGAATGCTTGCATTCATAGTCACTAGGAATATTGGCGATGGTTGTCTTCTGGTACCCTTTCCTGGTGGCACTATATCAGGGCAATGCTGGCTTCATAACATGAGTCAGGAAGTTTACCTTACTCTTCAGTTGTTTGGGAAAATTTAAAGTCGGATTGTCATTAATTTGTCTCTAAATCTTGATAGAATTTGCCAGTGACACCATTTGGTTCTGGAAGGTTTCATCTCACTGTGTCAAAATTCTTCCTTATTTAACTTTATTCAGATTTTCTATTTATTCATGATTTAGTCAGTCATTGTATACTGCATGTTTCCAATAATTTATCCATACATTTTAGGTGGTTCAATGGATTGGAATATAATATTTTATAATTTTCCCTTGCCATCTTTTCTATTTCTGTGATACTAGGTATAATATCACCACTTTAATTTGATTTTATTTATTAGTATCTTTTCTTTTTTTCATAATCTAAAGATTTGTCATTTTCATTAAAATTTGAAGAGCCAAATTCTTAGTTTTATCAAATTTTTCTACTCTATATTTCATTTATACTCCATATTTATGATTTCCATTGTTTTACCAAATATGGGATTTGTTTGATTCTTATTTTACTAGTCCAATGAGGTAAAGATTGTTCTTTTGAGATTTTTTTCCTTTAATTTAGGCATTTATTGCTAAAGAAACTCTTCCTCTTAATATTGCTTTTTCTGCTTTTTATAAAATTTGGTAAATTGTGGTTTTTATTGTCCAAATGTTTTTAAAACCTGTTTAAATTTTTATTGGTACATAATAACTACAGATAAAAGTGATATTTATTGTGATATATTTGTGCTTAACATAAGTCAATTTTATTCTTCAGTAGTTCTGTCCTTTTGAACCTCCTTTTTTATATTACTAGTCTATATCCTACTTCCATGAGATTCCCTTTTTACCTTTTTGTCTCTCTAACTTCCTCATATGAAAGAAAACATATGCTCCATGATTTTCTGAGTCTGGCTTATTTTGTTTAACATAATGCTCTCCGTTTTCAATTAATTTATCTGAAAATAATCTGGATTTTTGGAATTTTAATTATAATGTCTCATAAAGAGTTTTTTGGTTTTTTTAGTCTTGTCTATTTGGGGTACTGCCTCTAGTATCTGGATGCCTGCTTTTATTTCATCTAATAGACTATCTATGCAATTTGTCTGTATCTTTGTTCCTTTTTCAATATCTATGAGCCTGGCAACTGATGTGTGGAGTGTGGAATGTGGGGTGTGGGGTGGAGGCTGGTGGCTGATGTTCAGGGCGGCAGCTGGGGCTCAGAGGCAGGGCTGGCAGTGGGGTGTGGCGGGTCCAGTGGCTGCAGTACAGGACCATGGCTGGGGCTCAGGGTAACCAGTGGGTGGCACAGTGCCTTGTGAGGCATGGTGGTGGCAGGTATTGGATGCTCCCTAGATCTATACTCCCGGGAAGTGTCGTATATTCTGCTTTGATCCAGGCTACTTTTGTTGCAGATGCTATAGGGAGAAGGAGCCTCAGCAACGTCAGCGCTCAGAGATCCCACCACACAGGTTACTCTGCAGGCCTCATTTAAAAGTCTTCCAATGATATTATCAACTGGTATCTTTAGAAGGGACGAGGTTGTGGAGACATAATTGCTTTCCAAGCTATGAGTTTATATGTGGTCTCTGTAGACTGACTCCCCACTATAGTTTTGTACTAGCAAAGGTAGAAAAGCAGAGCCCTTCTTGTCCACCAGTAGCTCTGCAGCTCCTGACCCAGCTTGATTAGTTTTGACTTTCTTTTTTTTTTTTTTTTTTTTTTTTTTTGCGGGTCTGAGGATAGAACCCAGGGGCATTTGACCTCCGAGCTACACCCCCCGCGCTATTTTTTATTCTTCATTTTTATTTTGAAACAAACAGGGTCTCACTAAGTTGCGCTGTCCGCGGACCGCGGTCCTCAGGTCTCAGCCTCCCAAATGCTGGGATTACAAGCGTGCGCCACCACGCCCTGCTGGTTTGACTTTCTTTCTACCACAGTTTCCAAACTAGTTTGTCAGCTTTGCCTCTTCGTATTTCCCCCTTTGTTCCTACTCTCTCTGAACCTGTCCTGATGGTGTGGTTGATGGTTCTGTGTTAATGAATCTTTACCTTTTTTTCTGTTCCAGTGTCCAGGATTTCTGAGATATTCTCCAGATCTCTGACCTTCCAATATTGTGAGTCAGAGTACCCTCTGTCACCCTCCTCTCCAATCAGTTGTTCTCTCACTCTTTGATCCAAACCATGGAAGAGCTGAAATTGGCAGCCTATCTCATCTCCAACATCATAAATCCTTTAATTTTTCTGTTTGATTTTTTTTACTTGTTTGTTCATGATTTGTCATTTTATTTACATATATTTATGAATTTTCACTTTTCCTTTAGTTAGTGATTTCCAGTCTTATTCCATGTAAGTTAGAGAAGATACTTGCCATAATTTTGTCTTAATTTTTAAAGACTTAAAAAAATTTTAAATCCATGTTATCTGTCCTGGAGAATGCTTTCTACATACTTGAAAAAAAAAAAAGTACATTCTGCTGCTCTTAGGTGGAATATTCTGCATATCTTTTTTTTATTTTTGCAGTACTGGGAATAGAACCCAGGGCCATTTTACCTCTGACCTATATCCCTACCATATTCTTTATTTTTTATTTTGAAATACGGTCTCACTAAGTTGAAATGGGCCTCACTAAGTAGTAGCTGAGGCTGTCCGTCAACGTCCATCCTCCTCTCTCGGCCTCCCAAATGCTGGGATTACAATTGTGTGCCATTGCTTCCATCTGTTCTCCATATCTTGGTTTGGTCTAGAATATTATTCAAGTTCTGTGTTTCTTTTCTGATAGTCTGTGTGGATTTTTCAATGCAAAACTGACTGATTCCAAGGCAGAAACATGTCAAAAGAGCATGGCAGAAGAAAACTGTTCAATTTATGGGGGGGGAGGAGGGAGGGAGGGAGGGAGGGAGGGAGGGAGGGAGGGAGGGAGAGAGAGAGAGAGAGAGAGAGAGAGAGAGAGAGAGAGAGAGAGAGAGTAGATATAGTTCCCAAGGCCATGTAAGTGGTGACTGACTTCCTCCATCCATGTCCTATCTACTTATCCTTTACACCACCTCCCAATAATCCAGATCCAGCCATAACAACTGTGTATACTCTTCTCTGTCTTATATCTCCCTATAAAAGCATCATATCAGTTTGCCAGTATCCAAAAAGTAACTTTTTTGACATTTTAAATGAGATTGTATTGAATCTTTAGATCATTTGGGGAGAAATTGATGTATAATATTAAATATTTCTACTCAGAAACACCTTTCCATTCATATAATTTCTCTTTGATGTTTTTATTAGAATATTTTAGATTTCCTCACTTATATACATATGTTAAGATATATACTAAATATTTTATTTGGGTGTGATGCTAATTTAAAAGGTATATTTTAATTTCAAATTCCTCTAGCTTATGGCTACCATATGGAAAATAATATACTTTTGTATATTAACCTGTATTTGTAGCCCTTTTCTTTTTTCCTTTTCCTTTTTTTTTTTATTTTTTTTTTTGTGGGTCTGGGGATGGAACCCAGAGGCATTTGACCTCTGAGCTACAGCCCCTGCCCTATTTTTTTATTCTTTATTTTGAAACCCGGTCTCACTGAGTTGCAGAGGGCCTCACTAGGTAGCTGAGGCTGTCCGCAAACCGCGATCCTCCAGGTCTCAGCCTCCCGAATGCTGGGATTACAAGCATGTGCCACCACGCCTGGCTGCCCTTTTCTATTATCACTAATTAGTTTTGGGATTTTTATTTTTAACATGCTATGTGAGAATATATTTTTAAAAAATTCACCCTTATGCATAGAGAGAATCTCTGTTTGTGAAAGAAATTTATTGTGGTGTATTTTTATTTATTTATTTTTAATTTTTTTTGTGGTACTGGGGTTCCTGGAAGCCCTTCTACCTCCGGGCTACACTCCCAGACCAATTTTTTTATGTTTTTATTTGGAAACAGGGACTCTTAAACCAGTGCGGCTGGCTTTGAACCTGCGCGATCCTCCTGTCTCTGCCTCCCAAGCGCGGGGATTACAAGCTGGTGCCACCACGCCTGGTGCTGTGGTGTATTTTTAAATACCAAACGTGTCACTTTTTCAAGGTTCACCTTCAGAAAAATAGTTATATTCCCCTAAATTATGGTAAATCTGTACATAAAGTTATCTTAAGAAAAGTGATATTTAGCATACATATTCAAGTGGAAAATCAACTAGAAAATACTGACAAGTATAAAAAAAGAAGCAATTTTAAAAAGGAAATATTCCACTGGACATTAATAACATGATGTACTTATTTTAGCTTTGTATGTTAAACTGATGAAACAATATAAGATATATAGCAAAGTAGAATTCAATGTGATACATACATAAACAAATATCTTTGGGCTACACAAAGAAGAATATTATATTTTGGCAAAAAAGTATGATAAAATCATTACACTTTAAAACAGATGAGATACAGCTAAAGCAATAGATAGAATAAAATACGTTGTATCAAAAACATCTGAAAGAAAGATGAAAATAAACGAGCTATGCATTTAAAACCAGAGGTTTAAAGTGTAAACCCAAATAAAAATTGAAAAACAATAAGGGCAGAGTTTTATGACCTGAGAAATAATAATTACACATGAAGAATAGAAATACTTTTGAAATGAAATGATGTTTTAGAAAATGTTAGGGGAAAAACACTGCAAGCAAATGAGATACAATAAAGACAATAAATATTTACGATTAAAGTATTATAAACTTGTCTGTGTATAATGAGTTGAAAAACTACATAAGAAGAACATATTTAGTGAAAACGTAGTTGATTAAAAGAAAGTGAAACATGACTTAGGAAGGTTGAAAAGAACAAAAAGTCAATTTAAAATGGGAGTGTGTGTGTGTGTGTGTGTGTGTGTGTGTGTGTGTGTGTTACTGAGGATGGAACTAAGGGGCATTCAGCCTCCAAGCTATCCCTCAGACATTTAATTTTTATTTTAGAGCAATGTCTCACTAGGTTGTTGAGAGTCTCGCTAAGTTGATGAAGCTGGTCTTGAACCTGTTATCTTCATTTCTCAGGCTCTTAAATACTGTGATTACAGGCTTGCACCACCATGCATGACTTAAAAAAGTGATTTTTAAAAATAATCAAAATAAGGGTAAACTGATAAAGCCCATAACTAATTTCATACTTACAATGACATCTGCATCTTATATAAGTCTTTCCAGAAAGCACCTTTCCATCACTTAATATTTCATATATAAGCTTTTCATAACCCGTGGCAGGCACTTATTGCCTTTGTGATACTTGGAGGTCTACATTTATAGTTTTGAGTTTATACTGACTCTCACTTATGGTGCTTTACTTCATTGATTTTTTTTTTATACTGGAATTTTCTTTTTTTGTAGACATTTACTGGTGCATTGTGATTATACATCATACTGAGATATACAGTGACTGGAACTTAAATGCACACAGCACTTTTGCATTTCCTTCCGGATCCCATGCCCCTCCCTCCCCTTCCCCTTACATATCATTGAGATTGATAGTGATAATTTCATATATGCACAGAGCATTGTTTAAACTGTTACCTCCTTTACATCTCTAGGAGAAGATACTAGATATAGTTGAAATATCTAGAAATCCTGAAGATTAAAATCCAGGCGAATTAAAGTAAACTAATATAAACCATTTACTTTGTACCAGACACAGCTAAATGTATCTCCTGTGTTTACTAAAGTAGTCATCAAATACATAGGGGAAATTAAAAACAGTATTACAAAGGGAAAATCAAATATATAATTTTAAAAAGACCAGACTCTCAAAAGCTAAAGTAACAAGAACTGTAATATGAGGTATGAGTACAGTGCAACAGATATCTGAACATCTGTCCTCTAAAGACATCATAAATCTATAAAATAAACAGGCATATATGAAAATATAGGAACTTGATTTTGGATATATACCTATCTTTTCTATCTCTATTTCTCTCTTCTATCTGCAGACAAAGTGTAGCAAATTTAAAACTGGCAACTAATGCCAATTTAGTTATATAATTCTAGGGTTTAACATAACTTTTTATGGAGTTAAATTAATGAATAATATTGGTTGATACTTATATGGAGGGAAGGAGAATATAGAAGAGCTTTTTTTCTGGAAGAATCTGGAATCAGGGTAGTACAAACAATAATCAGATGATATCCTCTAAGAAAAAGAAACTCTTATAAAAAATAGGAGCAAAGAGTACAGAGAAATTAATTAAGTCTGTTGACTGACTTTTGAAGGCAGAGTGCAGTTAAGGATTATTGATATTGGCACTAAGGAATGACTGTTTAGTGTGTGTGTGTGTGTGTGTGTGTGTGTGTGTGTGTGTGTGTGTGGTGAGGTGCTAGAAGTTGAACCCAGGTATGTTCTACCTCCTGGATATACCCCAAGACCTGTTCTGTTTTTTAATTTGAAACAAGGTCTCACTAAATTGCAGTAGTCCTTTCTAAACTGCTGAGGCTGGCCATGAGCCTGTGATCCTCTTTCTCAGCCTCCCAAGTACTGGGATTACAAGAGTGTACCACCCCACCTGGATGACTATTCAATTTTCAAATTTAGATCCAAAGAAAAATAGTACTTAGATGTATAATATTTTGAAATTTAAATTTATTGGTCCACCTACAGCATTGTGGCACTGGTTAGGATGTGAAAAATTATGTACCTGCAAGTTAATTTTGCTAAAAAATTTGAGAATCTAACATTGGTTTTTGAGTTAAATACTTAATTCAGATGATAATTTTTTTCAGAATGATTTGATTTTTTTCTAAATGTCTATATCTATTTTTGTAACTCAACTGACCAATTTTGAATCATTTCTTCTGTAAATACATTTTATATTTCATAAATATAAATTATGTTTTATATGCTACACATAAATATAGACAAACATTATAATGTAACTTTATATATAGGAGAAAGATACTTTATAATAATGTGGTAACTTATTAATGGTGCTGACTTATATTTTATATATTTTCTAATATATGTTTTATTGAGAACTAATTCTCTAATATAATATCTTATTATTATGGGAATTCTTTGAACTTTGGAATGAAGGTTAGTTCATTCAGAAATAATTTGCTCCCCTACCCCAGCATTTAAAGTCACTAAAATTCAGCATAGTTTGAAAATAAATATTTAATTAAAGGAGTCTATTACATCATATGTGTTATAGATTCTCAATCCAATACCATGAACTTTTATTTTTAAGCTATTTTCAGAGAAGTTTTTCTATGTCCTTTTCCATTTTGTTCAACCCTTGTTTAGTGTAAAAGCTACAAGGTAAATATCTCTAGGGTGCTTTGTGAGGGTCTATTGCCCTTTGGTGCTATGTAGGAGGACTTCCACATCTGATATTTCACAAAGACTGCCACAGGCTCCAAGGCTTTCTTACCACTATGACTGTGCACTTCATTTTTAGTCTTCGTTTTTGAGAAACTTTGTTGCTCTTTTACCACTTTCAATAGTTTAAAAGATTTTATCCAAAATTTTTGGTTAGGCTAATTGGGGAGGAGTTTCAGAAAAGTCTGAGTTACCATATTCTGAGCTTTCTTTGATGCTTCCGTAAGCAAATGTTTTTTGAGTGACTATGTGTAGATATATAAGTGAACAAAAGATGAAAAGACCTTTATCTTGATGGAGCTTGCATTGTAATGATAATGACTAGAGAATGTAATATGTAATAAGCACAGTAAATAAATAGCTACGAAAACTATATAAAATAACAAAATGGCATGATATAGTTGTGAGAAACATTTTACACTATGATGTGTAGCAGTCATTGTAGATCTGATGGAGACGGTGAGAGTTGAGCAGAGATGAACTTGATGAGGAACGTGGTTTATCTCTGGCTTCCTGGGATGTCAAGTTGGATATCAAATCTGGATAATGCCTTCTGCATTAATCTGTGGATGGATTCCTGGGCCCTGCATTTGTCTATCTTTGATGCTGGGGAGGAGAGGATAGGGCACAGGTATCAGTAGTGGGTAGCAGGGAGGGGGTCTAGCATCAATCCAGCCATTTTAGTTTTCAGTGGGTAACCAGTTACACTCTGATGATTTCTGTGAAACAATTCTATACATATTATTTTATCAATTATTTTTATTGTTGGACTACTCTCTTAGACATATTCACATGTTAACATTTCTTTCATTCATATATTCTTGTCTGTTCCCAATCAGTAATACACACACACACACACACACACACACACACACACACACGTATATATATATATATATATACTGTTCTAAATTGTAAAGTTTTGAGATTGGAAAATGTTCATTTATTGTATATATCACATGCAAAGTGACAGGTACTTAATATACTTGATAATATTTTACATATAGTATTCATTCTTTAAGAGAATTACATAATGTATTATAGAATTCAATAGGTATTGAATGATTGGCAATCATTATAATCAATGTTCAATTCTTCTCAGATGTATTTCTATTTCAGACTTTGTCTCTAATTAGCTATAAGTGAGATTTTTATTGATCTGCATATTCAGATACTTTTAATAATTAAGAGGCATTGTATAATATTGGTTAAAGCATTAGTGTTTATTTAATATAAGTGATAATATAGGCATTTCCAGAAATATTTAGCAAATGCAAAGCCCTTTCTAACAAAGTTCTTTCCTAACAACAGTTTAAAAGCAAACTAAGTAGATTTATAATGGAAATATTTAGAAAAGTTTTCTTAAAGGAAAAATAAAGTTCAAAATTAGCATTGATTAGTATAATTCTTCTATAGTGTTCTTTCTCTACTAGTGTATCTTTATAAGAACTGGTATCATTCAGCTGGTACTTGTCCTACTAGAGTCGGCCTCATCATTGTTCATCCTCAGATACACTCCTGTTACAAAACAGGGTTTGAGTGTGTTAGGCCAATGGGCTGGAGTTCATCTTAAGATTTTTTTTAACAATCTTTCTAATCACTAGTTTGCATTTAAACTGAGACTTTAACTGTCCTAGTGCTAATACTAATAAGTAGAAGAGAATTATGCTTCTTATCATGACTTTTTCAACTTAACCTGAAAATTGGATTAAAGCAGTTTTATTAAGACTTTTTTCTATTACCTAATATAAGATAAATAACTGAAAGAGAAAGAACAATGCCTGGCATTCGTTTTCTATGATTCTTTCGAGTTTCTTCTCCTTTTTATTTGTTCTATTTCTAATGGTCTACTTTTAAATTTACTGTGAATCTCTTTAAAATCTAGTTAGAGGCTATTTGCATATTTGAAGGTATCACTATCATTTTCACTAACAAGTATGGGCAGGGGTGAGTAGGATGGGATCTAGAAAGAATCATATTGTTATACTCATGTATATTTTTATCATATTGAGCCTTACTCTTATATGTAATTACAATGTAGTAATGGAAGTGTTTTTAACTACAAGAAATTTAACTTGAGTATGTTTGTAATCCCAGCATTTGGGAGACTGTCTCAGTCCTTGGATCGCCTCAGCTACTTAGTGAGACCCCGTTTCAAAATAAAGAATAAAAAATAGGGCTAGGCATGTAGCTCAGAGGTAGAATGCCCGTGGGTTCAATCCCCAGTACCTAAAAACAAGTTAGATATGTCAAATTTTATTGTCATACTGTCTAAAATGATCTCTTACACAGAAAAAATTGTGAAATAAACTATGTTTCTTATTTTTAGTGATAGTGGAAAGTGGAAATATCATTTCTTTTGTGGCATATGTTAATTCTGGATATTGTAACATTTATAGAAGTATTATAGGATTTATGAAGCTACAGACAAACAAAGTGGTAAGTTTTAACCTTGTATATTTCCTTTGGTAATTAATTAATAAAGGACATTGAATATCTTCTCTCATAGATATTGACTATTAGATTGAATTCTTTTGTAAAATCTTTAATTTTTTTTTACTGTTTTGATAAGTTTATTTTTATATAGAGTTGTAAGATATAGGGAATTCGGGTATTTTGAGTTATAAGATATAGAAATGAACAGTAAGCACATTAAAAATGTTTAACATACTTATTTAACATAGAAATGTAATTTAACACATGTAAATATATCAGGTTTATCATATGATATAGAAATTCCACCGTAGATATTTACTTGGTGAGAAGTGAAACTATGTCTACACAAAGCTTTACATCAATCTTTATAAGTCAAAAACTGGAATTAATCTAAATGCCCATTGACAGTTGAGTGGATAGAAACACTGTAGTATATTTATACAATGTAATATCACACAGAATGAAAGAATATAAAAGCATTTTAACTTTATTAAGTTGAGTAAAAGGTTCAAATGCCAAACAGCACATTCTGTATGATTCCATTTTGATGAATCAGGCAAAAACTAAGGTTAAGAGATAGAAAATTTAGGAAAAAAAAATCTCCTTTGTTTGTTGGACAGTCTTCAGTGGAATTCAGTTAAATATATAAACTGATTTGAATTCTGCTATACTAGTCAGATTCAGTATAAAGATCTGCCATTAAAATGGCAAATATTCCAGCTATATTGACTTTGACTCTAGGATATTTGTTCAAGTCTTCCACTTCTTCCAAGTTCCTTTCATTCTCCTAACCTGAGGGCTACATTTTAATTTTTATATCTTCAAGCTCACCAAATCATCCTCATTTCAATACTAATTTGATCTCTTAGAAAAAGTAATTTTGGAGGGTTCTCAACTTTTTCTCCAGAACAACCTATACTAAAATTTTCATAAACTTTTCCCCCAGAGGCTCCAAATGAAAGTTAAATTGCTAGATCATTGACTCAAACGTATGCTCCTTACATTTATTTATTTTAATTAAAATTTTAATTTAAACAGGAAAGGCAGGTGAGAATTATTTGGCCCCGTGAGTTCTGGTCATTATAATTTCCCTTTATTTTACTTTTTCCCTATCAGAACAATAACCATGCCTTACTACTGAGACTGAGATAACTGGTTGCTCACAAAACATATTAAGCCATGTTATGATTATAAAATACTGTCTTAGGACCTTGAAAATGAAATCATTTTAGTATTTACTAAATGCATTGTATTCAAAATTTCAATTGGTAGGTCATTAAATGACAGTGTTGTAGATTCTCTATATTTATTTGCCTATGAATTTGCTATTTCTCTATTATAAAGACATATGTAAGTAAAAGTTTTCTCTGATTTAAGTGAAATTGCTAATTTACTTAAATTATAAGGTGATTTGTAAAAGTGAATTTCTGACAGTAACAATACTTATTCATTATATGCAAGTAATTTTATTGAACATCAATTTTATCTTCTACAGAAAAAAATCCAGAAACTTGTTTATATGGGTAAACTCCAGGAGAAGGAATCCTTTGGTGAGATCAGCATTCTTCTTCAAGTTCCTTTCACTTGCACAGTCATTACTGGAACAGAGGTTGAGATGGCAATCATTGAAGATAAAGACATATTTGGTAAATACATAGGTGCTTTTTAGCTGTTATATCATTTTATTGAATGACTTTTTAAAAACAGAGGTATTTTTGAGACAACTTGTGATATTTTCATATTATTCATGTATAAGTTGACTGGATGTTCTTATCCTGAATTTCAAGTACTTTCTATACCTCTTAGAAAAAGTGTAACATATGCATACTTAACTTTGATTCAAAACAAAAAGAATAACTCAAATTCATATAGCTACTTTTAATTTATAAATTTAAAATTACAATTGTTAATTTTCTTTTCTTCTGTGATATCCAAATACAATCCCACCCAAGGTAAACATTACTTAAAAATTATTACTATTAGCCTGGCGTGGTGGCCCACGCTTGTAATCCCCGTGCTTGGGAGGTAGAGACAGGAGGATCTCACAGGTTCGAAGCCAGCCTCTCTGGCTTAAGAGACTCTGTTTCCAAAAAATAAAAAATAAATAGGTCTGGGAGTATAGCCCGGAGGTAGAAGGGTTTTCAGGTTCCCCAGTATCACCAAAATAAAATTATTACTATTGATTAGATATAATATTCTCACTTAATACAGGCTATGGTTTTCTTTTCCATGCTAGTTGTATTAACTGATGCAAAGCAAATATACAATGGACTCATATAAATCAGTATTTCACACATTGTATTATTCAGGGTTCTCCAGAGATAAAGAGCCAATTAAACACACACATGTATATACATATATATACATACCTACACATATATAAATATGTATATATATACATATGCACACATGTATATGCACATATACACATATTTATATACATATACATATGTATGCACATATATGCATTCATATGTATTATATACATATATGTAGGAAGAGAGAAAGAGAGGTTTATTATGAGGATTGGCTCTTGTGTTAATGTGAAGCCATGAAGTCATGGTAGGCACTAAAAACTGGAGAACCAGAAAGCCAGTTTGTAATGCAGTATAAACAAGAAATCCTGAGAACCTTGGGAGATGATGGTGTAACTTCTAGTCTGAGACCAAAGGTCTGAAAACTGTTGTGTGGGTTTGTGTGGAGTATCTCAGACAACTTATACTTTTGAGCAATTGCCACTGGAATTATGATTTCCTACCTCCTTTTGTTTTTTGTATTTTTTATTTGTGTATTTGTTTTGCTTTGAAATAGAAATTTTGATATAGAAATGCATTTTCAAGTGAAAAATAAATATAACACTTTTAAAAATAAAACAAAAGCAGTTAATAGTATTTACCCATGATTCTTTTAAACTCACTATTAATGTATGGCAAAAAATGCTTATTAATTTCAGTAATATTTTTATTTCAGTTTTTAAAAGCAAAGCTTTTTTACATAAACATTTAAATATCACAATACTTTCTATATTAATTTATTCTATCACATTTATAACAACATTGAAGGACTGTTTTGATAAAGAGAAAACCAGCTAACCATGCTGACATTTAAAAATAATTCTTCCTTGAATAAATTAAGTTTATCTTATAAAATATTATATGTCATATATCTATATAAGTATGTGGGTATGAAGAAAAGATAACATAAATCAGAAAATAATGTTGACCTTACTATTTTAGACTGTTTATATTTGGCCACTCATAAATTTAAAAAAATTGTTTCATTTTGTAAGAAAAAGTCAATATTTTTGCTTGAGTTTGGCTTTGAGGTAAGTAGATTCCCAAACAAAAATATTAAACCATATCAACTTAAGGAATTTGGAATGTCTGAATTGTTTTTAGGTTATTTTAGGTTTTAGTTAGCAGACTTGGTGTTATTCCTTGTAAGAGAGGCAAATAAAAGTAAGATATCATCATGTTTCCATTTTAAGGTGTGGTGATGCTCTACCTCATGCCGTACTTGAAACTACTATTTTTTTTTACTATTAAATATAATCTTTGATGCTGGGCATGGTGGCGCACACTTGTAATCCCCGCTCTTGGGAGGCAGAGACAGGTAGATCGTGCAGGTTCGAAGCCAGCCGCGTGTGCTGGCTTAGGAGACCCTGTTTTCAAATAAAAATGTAAAAGTAGGTCTGGGAGTGTAGCCCAGAGGTAGAAGGACTTCCAGGAACCCCAGTACCACCAAAATATATATATATATATATATATATATATATATATATATATATATATATATATATATATATTCTTTGATGGGCTTTATAATCAGAAATTTGAAGGTTCTATGCTTGAATTGTCATTCTGTATTCAACAGTGAGCTCCATTTCTCAGTAGGTTGACATGTGATTGGTGAAAATAATCTCACACAGTCTTGACATAATTATATTAAGGTATACATATAATAATTTTGTTTTCCTAGTGTAGAAAGATTTTAAAACAACCTTCTTTGATTTTGTAGATGCCACAAGCAGTTACTGAATATTCAGTAAATAACTTGTTTATGGAAAAAGTAAAATTCACAGTGAGCATTCACAGATGCATTTGATTGTCTTTTCTACTTTCTCTGATATTTGTTGTTAGCCAAGTTCTTTCCTTGCCCTTTGGAAACTCAGTGTAATGAATTGACAATCACTTTTGAATCATAAAGTGCCCTATATGTCATTTTTAGTTGCCCAATAATCCCAGATGAGATTTTAATAAATATAGCCTGATGAGATTTGAGTATCTAAACTTGATAAAGAGTTTATGTGGCAGCTACATATATACTTATACTAATTTTCTCTTGCTATACAACAAATCACTATAAATTTAGCTTCCTAAAGCAACACTCACTTATTATCTCACAATTTTGTAATTCAGATCAAAAGTTTGGCTTGTTTCTGTTTTTAGGTCTCACACAGCTGAAATCCAACTCTTGGTTGGATGGGACTTTCAAAATTGAAGGTCTGAGGAAGAATCCACTTCCAAGCTCATTAGTTAGAAAATTTTCCTGGCTGCTGCAGATCTCAGCTGCCTATTTTATTGTTGGTTGTCAGCTCCTGATCATTCTCAGCCATTACTTTTTTACCCTCTCCATGTCCGCAGTGGGGGATACCTTTCACAAAATTTATCTTGCATTTTGAATCTTTATTACTTCCTCTTCTCCACCAGCTAAAGAAAACCCTTTACTTTTAAATAATTCATGTGATTGGAGTAGGCCCACCCAGATAACACCTCCTTATTCTAAAGTCGGTTCATTGTATTCTTAATTATATCTACTATCATTCCTCTGCTGTGTAAGGAGTAACACCATGGGCTGGAGGTCCTGAGGACTTGTTAGAATTCTAAGGTCTTAATCCTGGAGGCCAGAAGTAGATGGGGACAGCAGGGTAGGCATCTTTGCTTCTTGCCTCTATGTACCAACATGCTACCCGTGGTTTCCAACCTCTTGTCTATGGGGTAGGATAATGGTTAGGGAGAAGAGGATGATAAGTGCTAATAGGAATAAAATGACCTTTATTAGTTATTAAAATTATAAATTGGTTTCATCTTTTCTATGTTTTACAATTGTTTCAAGCTAACTCTTCCCTAGTAAACACTTTCAAAGGTTTTTAGGAATCTCTTAATAATAGGGTGACATTATATTCATAGTTTTTTTTTAATAGGATAATACCTTTTGCTACATAGATTTTGGATACAACTTCAGATTTGTCTCCCTGCCTTGTCTCAGCTTAAATCTCCTGGGAATCCATTCTAGCTTGGATGCATGAATCTCTATCTGTTCTACATAGTGACAGTTACATTGGAGACAACACTCTAATTCTTTGCCCTAGACAAGATTGAAAGGCCACATATTTCAAAACAGTCCTTTATTTATCCTATGTCTGTAGTGAAGTAGCTTATCTTGGACTTCTCAAGGGTTGTCAAGCAACAGTGTGCTCTGGCTTCTACAGCCTGAGAATGTATATGACTCTCACCATATGGTCATAGTAAAGGTCTTCTTTTTCACTTAAAATGCTTAAAAGATATTTCTCTTCATATTCTTTTAAGGGATGTTTGCTAAAACTTAGAGCAGAGTTTAAATTAGAGGAAACTTCTTCACAAATTCTAGACGAATCTCAATTCTAAACTTTCATTATCAATCTTCATCAATGTGAATGAGGAACTTGGAGATTTGGTTTTTTACATCCATTTTGAAAAACTAGGATCTTTGTCTCAGATGTTCTGTCCTAGTTTCTAAGCTGATTCTCTTGCTTTTAGATGCAGGTTATTCACTCTAATTCAGGAATTAATTTACATGTTTTATGTTTTATCTCAATAAGTGTTCACAGTAATCTCATGAGAAATGTACATTTAATATCCCTATTCTACATATTAGAAAACTGAGGTATAAAATGGCTAGTATAACGTCATTACAATGAATCTTTCATAACATTTAGGCTTGGGTTGGGTGATTTTTGAGTGTTGTCTAGAGTCCAATAGCCGATGTATACTCCAACTTTTTAACCTCTCAAAGAGTTGCTTAATAATATAGTGATTGAGGCGTAGAACTGGAAATCCAAAATCAGTCTGTTATGAGTGCACATAATATAATAATGACATTTTACTGATAATTTAACTGATAATAATTTTGTTCATTGTCACTAAGTAAATATTTTATTCTCTCACAGTTTTTCTATAATTATAAAACTTGAGCTAAACTTTTAGTAACATCTGATAACAGTCTTCAGTGTCCACACATATTTAACAAAGAACCATATTTTTCCTTAAATTGAGATACCATTATGCTGACATAGTTAAATGCCACTAAACTAAAACTATAAAGAGTTTGTTTCTTATGTGGACTTTTCTCCACATGTTGTGGCCTATTTTTTTGTGACTGAAAAAGTTAAGATAGATATTTATATTGTCCTTTAATTTTCTTTTTTTTTAATTTTCTGTAACTAGGGATTGAACCCAGATGCACTTAATAACTGAGCTACATTTTCAGCCCTTTTTATTTTTGAAACTTGAGATAAGTTCTCACTAAGTTTCTCAGGCTAATCTCAAACTTCTGATCATCCTGCCCCACTTTTCAGAGTATCTGGGACTATAGTCCAGTGTCACTGGGTCTGGCTCGATTATATAGTTACCTATGTAAGTTGCTGGTGTTCTTATTTATTTATTTTCAGATGGAATCAAATTACTGCATGTTGTTTAGATTCAAGTCTTTAGGTCTTCTTTTTGTTTTTGTAGATTAATTTCAAGGTTGTTTGATACTGGTGATTGACCCCAGGGTGATTCTATTCCCTGTATTTCCATAACATTTTGATAACATAGTATTTTCCTCTTTTGACTGTCTATATTATTTGGCAAAAGTAAGCTCCCAAGTTCCTTACAAAATAATTCTTAGAAAAGAAAATAAGATACAGGTGTGGTGGCACATGTCTGTAATTGCACTACCTGGGAGGCTAAGACAGAAGGATAGAAGGTTTGGAGGCTAGCCTTAGCTTATTTCATGCAATTTAGTGAGGCCTGCCACAATTTAGTGAGACCCTGTTCCAAAATAAAAAATAAAATAGGCTGGAGGTATAGCTCAGATAAAATGTTGCTGGGTTCAATCTCCAGTACTACCACCAAAATAATAAAAAAGAAAAAGAAAAAAGAAAGAAAAGAAAGATTAAGGTAATAATGTATCCGCTAAATAGGTATATGATATTTATACCTAACATATGTTATAAACACTACAATATTGTTATAGTGAATGCTTAATCAGTTGCTGATAATCGGCTATCACTCAATTTTTTTAGGAAAGCATTTAATTGAGTAAAATATCTTATAGGAAATGTGATAGAACTCACTTCTCTTTATAGAGTTATGCACAAATAATAAAACACTAACTTTAGGATATAGTCCTTAAACAACCATTAAGGCTTGCCAGTGTTTACTTCCTGAAAAGAATTGTAGACTTATTTATTATACAGCAAAGACTGGTTAGACTGAACAATCTTCTTTTCTCCCTTCCTGAGTGCAGAGGAAGGTTAAATTCTTCAACCTCTCAAGCAATTATATTGCAGTCATGTAACTCACTTTGGTCAGTAGAATAGAAGGAATTTATTATTGCCTGGCCATGAGAGATATAATCTTCCATGATCTCACTCAGTCTCTGGAAGCAAAAGGCTCCAGAGAGTCACATGAGAGTCACATGAGACAGAATCACATGAGAGTGGGAACCTGGTTCCTGGGATTCTTTTCTTGGATGGGGCTGCCTATAAAAATAGCCCAGCCAGGAGCATTTGTATTGGACTTTGTGTAGGTGAAAAACATTTGTTGAATTAAGCAACCAAGGTTTTGATTTGTTTGTTATAACAACTAGCAAGTTGTACCCTGAGTCATATGACTGGCAAAATGCAACATTTTCTGAAAAAAATCTTTAAAAAGTAATAACTTCCAAATTAGGACATAAAATAAAAATGTTTTCCTGATTCTTCTTTTATTCTTAATATTTATAAACCTTTCACTCAAAAGAATTTGAATGAACATTCAGAAATGGAACTGTATGTACGTAAAGAATATAGATGCCTGTAAATTCAAGCTTTAAAGTTATATTTAGAGTCATTCATGAATAGACTCTTGAATGGGACTGCCCAGAAAAATATCTGGGAATTCACAGGTAGAAGAGATGGCAGACACATAAAATCAGCTTTTTTATTTTAAAATTTTTTTCTTGAGGTACAAGAATGGAACCCAGGAGTTTTGTACTAATGAGCTATAATACTCCTGGTCCTTTGTATTTTTTATTTGGAGATAGAGTCTTGCTAAACTGCTGAAGGTGGCCTTAAATTTGTAATCCTCCTAACTCTGCCTCCAGCACACTTCAGTTATAAGTATGAACCACCACTCCTGGAAGCTCTTTATTTTTAAAATCAGTGTATTTTTATAATCCTATGGCAACATCTTTTTTTTAAAATAAATATTGTATGCAGTTTAGTTACATGTTATCATGAACACAAAAAAGTCTAGAAATTCACTGTATGATGTTTATTAACAGACAGTGAAATAAGTGGAATTTATTATATGCCAAAAATAAAGCAGAAGATTGGGTAAATCAACAAATATAATTAGTTTCAGTAGACTGTTTCAGATTACAGTTCAATGAAAGTAAATAGAAATTGACCTAGGAATATTTGTAGACGAGTTTATACATAAATTCACTAGAAAAAATTATAATGTTTATTTGTTATGGCTTAGAGTGTCCTCTTAGACCTCACAGAGACAAGGCAGGTGTGAAGTCAGACTTGGTTGCTAAGGAGGGATCCTTGGGAGTGCAGTCTTGAGGATTATATATGGTTCTTCCTCTTCTTCTTTGCTCTTTCTTCTTTCTGGTCTACATGATGTGAGAGGAAAGCCCTTGTACTCACTCTCTTGGCTCTCTCAACCATTCCCTAAACTCTGTAGATTTAACCTGAGCCCTTGAAATCTCTACAACTATGAGCAAATAGCTCTTCTTTCCTCTAAGTTGTTGTCATTAGGTATTTTGATTACAGTGGACCAATGAAGAAGATAAGAAAAATATTTGTATGAGTATACATAAACATGGACAAATACAGGTTGTCATCTTTTATTGTAAGGGTTTAGACTGAAGAGCTTACATGCCATTTGGAATTATTAAAAATTTATTATTATTTTAAAGGCAAAAAGATAAATATTAAAGAACTGACTTGTTCTCAAATAAATGTAAGAGCTTCAGAAACCTCATGCTTTTTTTTATTGTGTGTGTGTGTGTGTGTGTGTGTGTGTGTGTGTGTGTGTGTGTGTGTTGTGTCTGTGCTAATGAGGATTGAACCCAGGTGAATTCTGTCTCTGAACTACACCCCCCCAGTACTATTTTTTATTCTTTATTATGAAACAGGGCTTCATTAAGTTGTGGAGGGCCTCACTAAGTAGCTGAGATTAGTTTCAAATCTGCAATCCTCCTGTCTCAGACTCCCAAGTACTGGAATTACAAGCAGGCACCGCCATGCCTGGCTCATCATTTTTTAAAATTCAAACTTATAATAAACTAGTCATTTTCTCCATGTGATTATATTATGAATAATATTAGCTTGTGTATGGTAGCACACGACTATAATCATAATACTTCGGAAGCTAAGACAGGAGAATCACAGGTTCAAGGCCAGTGCACAGTAACTTACATATTTTAGCTACCATGAAGAAATGTTAAAACACCAACTAGAAAAGGTGTCATCTTTGGCATTTTCAATTTTCTTCTGTTGCATGTGGTGCCTCATAATCAACATTCTTTTAAAATAAAATTTAGAATATATTTTGAGTGAACACATCTATTTAATGTGTGCAACTTTATTAAGACATTTAATAGAACTACAAGTTTCGATCTAAAGGCTTCAGTCCATATGTTTTGATATACTGTATTTTAAAACCATTTGAAAGAAGTCTTATACCTATATCATGAAAAGTAGATTATTTTGAGTTGAAATATCCTATATGAAGAGGAAAATAAAATTTAATGAATAGTATTGAAAAGTACTCATATTTTCACTATGCTAATTTCCCCCAATCTCTAAAAAGAAATTCAGATTTAAGGTTTCTTGATGTGTTCAGTGTTCCAAATCTCTGGTTATGATTTAGATTCAGCAGAAATCTTGTGTCCTGTATTTATATATTAACTCAATGTCTATTCAAATACTTGTATCTTATGCTTTTGATAAAAAATATATTTTCTGCATTAATTCACATCTCTGGTTATACCTTATTTATATGAAGAATAAGCTTAGCAAGTCATGCTGTTGTGTCCAGAAACTCAAATCACTATATGAGAAACCTTCAAATTAGTGCTTTCATTATTTAATGATATATTTAAACAAAACCATAAACAAGCCATTTGAAACAAAATTTTCTCCATTACAATGAGTAGCAATGTTATCTCTATATATGAAATGAGAAGGCCAGATATCAGTGTTAGTTCTTAATTTCTTAATTGATCCCAAGTAGCGTGCACACACACACACACTCACACTCACACACACACACACAGAATATTATCTAATTAAAAACAACTATGGAAACATTAAGAGCTTATTTATAAAGTTATTATGCATGTCACTTTCAGAGCTAGGTGTTCCAGCTTATCTTTTTATTATATCCAGGTTTTTATTTCTGGCCCATTTGATTGTTCTTAGCAAGAGGAAAGGCCACACATTTATTCAATACCTACCATAGTATGGCACTGTGTTAAGTGTTCTAAAAATATCATTCAGACATATACACATATGCAATTTAGTTTTTCTATTATTCCTGAACTTAGCCAAGTACAGCATAAACAATCACACTAAACTCTGCTTGACTTCTGATCCTGTCCCCATTTATTACTCACATTGCTTCCTAAGTGGTTTTAGTTCCATTATCTTTTATTTATATAACATTATTATGTTTCTCTATACTCACAAGGAAGGCTCTACCCTGCAGGAATTGTTTTCCTTCCTTTGAGTGCAATTCCCAAATACAAAATTAACCATGTTTAGAATCTTGTCACATTTCTCAACACTGACAAATGCATGAGGAACTATAAAAGGCTTCCTGTTTTCAGGAAATATAATCTAAGGTTAGGAAAGATAAAAGATTTGTGCAGCAGCAACATTCAAAATCATGCAAAGTTAAAAATAGAATTGTGAACAAGTTAAATATTTTTGGCTTCTTTGTCTAATTTATTTATAAGATATGCAATTCTCTGATTTTAGAATATGTTTATATAAATTTTATTTCTTATCAGGACTAGTAATCATTATATTAACTCAGTATTTTTTATTTTTATTTGGAACATATTGAAAATTACATACATTCAGACTATGCTTGGTACCCTCAGCCCCTTCTTCTTCCCCCCTCCCAACAATGAGTGTCCAGGTTAACTATGCTATATTTATATTCAGATGTAGCTCCTTCATTAATGAACCTCAGCCTTCTTCCTCTCCTATCCTTCCATTCTAGCTTTGATGAGGTTTCTCCTCCATTGTCTGGAGTTCCTCTGGTATCCCTAATACTCCCTAGTTTGAGTATATTAGAGAAAACATAAGTCGCTTCTCTTTCTGTGCTTGGCTGATCTCACTTAAGTTATTCTTTATAGCTGAGTAGAATTACATTGTGTATATTTCCCATAATTTTGCAATCCATTTATCTCTTGATGGAGACTTAGGTTGGTTCCATATTTTGGCTATTATTAATTGTGCTGCCATGAACATGGGTATGCATATATTACACTGATCTCCATAGTGGCTGAACTAGTTTGTACTCCCACCAACAGTGTAAAAAAGTTCCTCTTTCTCCACATTCTCACCAGCACTTATTGTTATTTGAGTTCTTTAGAGGAGGGCATAGGCTCAACACTCCAAATTAGGCACAGGCAGTTACTTTCTCAACAAGACCTCCAAAGTGCAATAAATTAAAGCAATAATTAACAAGTGGGATGGCATCAAACTAAAAAGTTTCTTCTCATCAAAGGAAACCATCCAGTACCTAAAGAGAAAGCCTACAGAATGGAAGAAGATCTTTACCAGCCACCACTCAGCATATACAAACAGCTCAAAAGACTCAACACTAGCAAAATAAATAACCCAATCAAGAAATGGACAACTGAACTGAATAGACACTTCACAAAAGAAAAGGTACAGATGACAAATAGATACATGAATAGATGTTCAACATCATTAGCCATCAGGGAGATGCAAATCAAAACTATGCTGAGATTCCATCTAACCCCAATCAGAGTGGCAAGCATAAAGAACTCAGTATTTTGACCTTAGTATTTTGCCTGTAAAAAATGTATTCATTTAAAAAGATCATTCATTTATGACAATGTTGTCTTCAAAATCATTTGATATGCCCTTTAAAGTAAATATGCTCCTTGAATAATATACATTATTAAAGGTAGGGGAGAATAGCTTCAATTATGTGTTACTTGCACACTTCATTGTCTAGTGGAACCCTGCAAAATTTGGCCACTTCATCTATAGGCACTAGATTTCTAAAGAATACATTACTTATTTTCAATAGATATTTTCTCTTACTGTGTGGCAGGCACACTTAGGAAATGAAGATAAAACAGTGAACAAAATCCTTATTTTGATTATAATTTATTGCAATCAATTATAATCAAAATTCTTATTTTGATTACATTTGTCAGGGGTATACACTACACACACAAACACCACACACACACACACACACACACACACACACACACACACCATCTTTGAAGAAAGCTGGAACCTTAGCATTGTGACCTTGAATATATAAACAAAAGCAAATAAAAGAGTAAGAATAATAGCCTTTTTCACTACTCATTTTCATGTGTAAGAATGCATGTGTGTGTATGTGTGTGTTGTTTACATGTGTAACCATACAGAAAGAATAAAATGTAGAATATAAATGGTGAATGCTATATATAAACAATAAAATAATCAGAAACTGGGAAGTCAAGATGCTTAATTTCTGACATTCAAATTTCTGAATTTAAGTTGCATGGAATATCTGAATATGTCAAGTTGTCCTGTCTCTTTTTGCTCCCACTCCACTAATTTTTTCTCATTTAAACAGTTATTATGATAAGAATTGGGACCAATTACTTGATGTTTTGCAGTGCTTTGTACTGTGAAGAATTGTTCTTTTACTTAGCTAAGTTGTAATGCTTTAAAACAATTATAATTTATTTGTCAAATTTTTATTTGTTTATTTAATTTTTGTGGTACTGGGGATGAAACCCAGTGGCATTCTACCTCTGAGCTATGTAACCAGCCCTATTTTTTATTCTTTAGTTTGAAACAGAATCTTACTAAGTTGCAGAGGGCCTCACTAAGTAGTTGAGGCTGGCTGCGAACCTGTGATCCTCCTGTCTCAGCCTCCCACATACTAGGATTACAAGCATGTGCCACCAAGTCTGATAAGACGATTCTAATTTTAATAGTACTTAGTATAGTAGCACACCTATAAAAAGTTAAGTGTAGATGATTACTATGCCCAGTCATCAGGTAACAGAATATATACTTTGGGTATGTCTATAAAAATAAACATGTTCTATATAAATTCCTATCATTATCATTATTACCTTACCTTTGATACAGGAGTGGTTGACTGGACTTTTCTCTGTTCTCATTGGAAATTTACTCACAAAATGATCTTGCTAATTGGGTTCTAGGAGTAGTAACCTTTGGTAGTAAGTTCTACTGAAAATACCTAAATTGTTGATGTACACTTGGGTATTTCCCTTTGCATTTATATTTCATTCCTCTAATTTTTTATCTTTCTCTCTCCCATCAATGTGTTCAAATTTGTGGTGCTTTTGAAGCATTGATAACATCACACTTATTTCATAAATATTTTTTCACATTAATCTTCAAACATTATTATTTTTATTTCTGACTGTACCAACCAAGAAGGTGGTTATCTATCTTTCTACCATACCATAACTCATGATTTCTACCACTCATCTTGCTGTTTACCTTTTAGTGTGCATTATATGTCTTATATGATCCCTTATTACTTTTAAGCTTTATGTCATTTGGTTGACCCTGACTTTTTCTTGCAAACCAGATTTATTTCTTTGTGCCTTGCATAGTAAGAAAGAAAAAGGGGTTATGATTTTTTTTTAGATTCTCAATGTCTTATTTTAATGACAAAGCAGATGCTTTCAAAAAAGCTGACCACATGCTGGATAAAATGCAATAACTAATAATGATTTAGTACACATGTCTACGTTCAAATCCTCACCCTTTTTACTCTAGGAAGGAATTTACATGACTTGGTTATACTTTTTCTAATTAAAAGCATGAAGGAACTCTTTCTGGAGGAAAGATTGTAGGGGATGGTGTTGAAGTTTATTGATTAGAAATAGTCTCTCATGAATGACAATGGAGTCAACATGACAGGCAAAGAAGCTGGGGAAGAGAGAGAGAGAGATCCCCATTCCTGCTGTCCTCTCATTAGCATCTTGCTTTCATTGAGGGTTATAACTAAAACATTATAAGAAATTATTAATCACAGGAAATAGCAAAGCGATTATGGGATGAGTCAGGGAATAACACCAAGGTAGTCCCAGATTAATCAGGGAAGGAAAGGATAAACAAGAAAACTGTCAGGTTCTTTTCTTATTGGTCAGGGTCCCTGGTTATAGGTCCCATTTTGTCCTTGCGCACTTGTCTGTGTGCACACAGTTTCCACTTGGGTGGACAGTTTGTGCCCCTCCCAAGCTGGACTGAGGTGACCCCAAAGCGAATGACTAATGCTCCCAACATAGTATGTACTAAAAGAGGAAGAAAAGTGTCTAGTCACAGTAAGGATGGTGATTGAATCTTGCTGGTGAGAGTTATTTCTACCACTTTCTACTATATATAGCAGACTGTTGTCCATTTGCTTACTAGAATAGCTACCTATAATATTTTAGTCTCTATGAAGTTAGCATGCCTAAAAATACACTCTTCATTCAGTCCCCAAATTACTAATTACTTCAAATCTTTTTTTTTTTTTTTTGTGGTACTGGGATTCCTGGAAACCCTTCTACCTCTGGGATACACTCCCAGACCTATTTTATATTTTTATTTGGAAACAGGGTCTCTTCAGCCAGCAAGGCTGGCTTCAAACCCGCATGATCCTCCTGTTTCCGCCTCCCAAGCATAGGGATTACAAGCGTGCGCCACCAAGCCCAGCTACTTCAAATCTTTTTGATTCCAGTAAATGACATCTCATCATTCCGTTTTCTCTGTCCCAAAAATTATAAGCATCATGTAGCCTTGAAGGAAAATCAATAAATAAGCCTTCAAAATATATCAATAAATACACCTTCAAAATATTAAGTATAAACACTTGAAATTACCATTTTTATACAAAATTATTAAAAGCCAGCAAGTTTATATGGTTTATCTGGGTGAATTCAGAATCAGACTTGCCTATCACTTTCAAACCTCTTTAGGAAAAAAATTAAGAGCTTTATTGAGATATAATTTACCTACTGTGTTTTTCTATTGGAAAATGAGCAATACAGTATGTTTTATTACATTCACAGAGCTATTATGCCACCTCCATAACCTGATATAATTTTTTTTTCATCCTCCAAAGGAAAACATATGTAGCAGTCACCCTGTGACACTTTTAGTTCTTTTTCAGTCCCAACATTTGCTAATGTATGTTCTATTCTGTAGATGTACCTATTCTGGACATTTGAAATAAGTGGAACCACATAATATGTGATCTTTTGTGACTGGCTACTTTAACTTAGCAAAAAGATTTTATGGTTTTTCCAGTATTAACATGTATCAGAAATTCTCTGCTTTTTATTGATAATATATATCTCATTTTATTTATTTATCAGTTGACATTTACACAATTTTTTTCCTTTTGGATATTTAACAAATTTTTCTTTAAGGCTTTTAAGTGAACATATGTATTTATTTGTTTGGTTATATACTTTTGGAGAAGGATTCCTTGGAATATATTCCTAGATAAATATATGTTTAACTTTTTGAAGAATTGCTATTTTCTAGAGTTGCTGAACCCATTTATATTCCCAAAAAGTTATGTTTAAAAGTTCTAATTTCTCTGCATCTTCAATAACACTTATTATTATTAATATATGTTTTTGGTAGTTCTAGGGATGGAACTTAGGGGCCTTCTACCCCCAGGCCATACTCCCAGACCTATTTAATATTTTATTTGAAAATAGGGTCTCTTAAGCCAGCTAAGACTGGCTTCAAACTTGCGCAATCCTCCTGTCTCAGCCTCCCAAGTGCAGGGATTACAAGCGTGCACCACCATGCCGGGCTTATTGTTAATATTTTTATATACCTTGAATAAGAAGTATAAAATATCCCATAGTTTTAATTTCTCATTTTCCTAACAAATAGTGATGTGAGAATCTTTTCATGTGTTTAACAGCCACTTGTATCTTTTCTTTGAAGGATGTCTATTCAGACCCTGCAGCTTATTTTTAATGGAGTTGCTTGTGTTCTTTTTATATTCAGGGCATATGTTCCTTATTATATAAATTATTGGCAAATTTCTTTGTCTGTAGATGAATATAATTTTCATGATAGTATCATTTGCAGCACAAATGTTCTTAATATTTATCAAGACCAATTCATCTAAGTTTGTCTCCACCTCTTTTTATTTTTTGCTTGTGCTTTTGGGGTCTTAAAAAATTGCCTAATGCAAATTCACAAGGATTTATTACTGAACTTTCTTCCAATAGGTTTATAGTTTTAATTCTTACATGATCTGTGATTCCCATGACTCATCTTAAATTAATTTTTCTGTATAGTGTAAAGTTATCTGTGTGTAAATATCAGAATATGCCAGTATCATTTGTTGAAAATATTTTTCTTTCTCACTGAATTATTTATCTCTCTGTCAAAAAAACAATTGACCATAAGTATGAGTGTTTATAGCTCTGCTCTAAATTTTGTTCAATTGATCCAGCACATAGCTTTCAGTAAGTTTTGAAATTGGGAACTGCATATGCTGGTCCTCTTCTTTGTTAGAATACTTGTGATTCCATATGAATCTTTTGATTAGCTTGTTCTTTGCAACAGAAGTACCATGGGACTTTGACAGAAATAGCATTGACTCTGCTGGTCAGTTTGAGGGGTATGCAATTATCTTCTCTTAGAATTTTTATTTATTTATTTTTTATTTTTATGTGGATTATATTGAAAATGGCATACATTCAGACTGTGCTTGGTGCTCTTCCTCCCCCACTTTTCCTTCTCCACTCCCAAAAATGAGTGTCCAAGTTGACCATGCCACATTCATATTTTTACATATATTTGGATGTAGCTCCTCCATTAATTAACCTCAGCCTTCATTCTCTCCTACCCTTTCATTCTAGCTCTGCTGTTTCCCCTTCATTATCTGGAGTCTGTCTGATATTCTTAATGCTGCATAGTTAGGGCATATTAGAGAAAGCATATGTTTCTTCTCTTTCTGTGCTTGGCTGTATTCACTTAACACAATGTTCTCCAGGTCTTTCCATGTTCTTGAAAATGACATGATTTGGTTCTTTTTTATAGCTGAGTAGAATTCTATTGTGTTTATTTCCAATAATTTTGCAATCCATTCATCTGTTGATGGAGACCTAGGTTGGTTCCATATTTTGGCTATAACAATTTGCACTGCTATGAACATGGGTATGCATATGTTACTATTGTTCTCTGATTTCAACCCCTTTAGACAAATATCCAGGAGTGGAATAGTGAGATCATATGGTGGATCCATTCTCAGTTTTGTAAGTAATCTCCACACTGATCTCCATAGCGGATGAACTAGTTTGCACTCCCACCAACAGTGTAAAAGACTTCCTCTTTCTCCATATCCTTGCCAGCATTTATTGTTATTTAATTTCTTTATGCTTGCCACTCTGATTGGGGTTAGATGGAATTTCAACATAGTTTTGACTTGCATCTCCCTAATGGCTATTGATGTAACTACTATTGCTCTGTAGTATAATTTGAAGTCAGAGATTGTGATGCCTCCTGCTTAGTTCTTATTACTGAGAATTACTTTGGCTATTCTGGGTCTTTTCTTTCTTCATATAAAATTCATGACTGATTTTTCTAGGTCTATAAAAACGTCAATTTTATTTGGATAAGAATTGCATTTAATCTGTAGATTACTTTTGTCAGAATGGACATTTTGATGATATTTATTCTGACTATCCACAAGCAAGGGGGATCTTTCCATCTTTCAAGGTCTTCTTCAATTTCTTTCTTTAATATTTTATAATTTTCATTGTAGAGGTCTTTTACGTCTTTGGTTAGGTTTATTCCAGGGTATTTTGTTGGTTTTGAGGTAATAGTGTATGAAATTGTTTACTTTATTTCTTTTATTGTGTATTTGTTGTTGACATATAGAAAAGCAACTAATTCTTTAGATTAATTTTGTATTCTGGAACTTCGCTGAATTGGTTAATCAGCTCCATTATTTTTTGGTTGAGTTCTTTGGGTCTTCTAGATAAAAGGATCATGTTATCTGCAAATAAGGATAGTTATAATTCCTCTCTTTCTGTTTGAATTCCTTTGATTTCCTTTTCTTATTGCTGTGGCAAGAGACTCGAGGACTATATTGAAAAGGAGTGGTGATAGTGGGTATCCTTGTCTTATTCCAGATTTTAGAGGAAATTCTTGCAGTTTTCCCCATTCAATATGACATTGGCTTTGGATTTATTGTATAGTGCCTTAATGATGTTGAAATACATTTGTTCTATTTCAGTTTTCTGCAGTTTTTTTTTTTTATCATAAATGGGTGTTGGATTTTGCCAAATGCTTCTAGACCCTGCCCGTTTTTGGTCTTCATTAGCATGATATATCTTTTTTCATCCTTTCACTTTCTTTTTATGAATGTCTTTGGCTATAAGGTGAGTTCCTTGCAAACAGTATATATTTGAATTATGTTTTTTAATCCACATTGCCAGTCTATATCTTTTGATCGATGAATTAAGTCCTTTGACATTCAGAATTATTATTAAAATATGATTCTTGTTACCTGTCATTTAGTGTTTTATCTTCTGTTCTGTATGTTATTTCTTCTTTACTTAGATGCCCCACTGATCAGCTTCATCTGTTCTCTGGTTTTAAAATTTGCTTCTTTTTTCTTCTTTATGGTTTGTTTTCTTAAGTATTTTCTCTGTGTTGGCTTTCTATTCATGAATTTTTTTTGATTTTGTTTATCTTGAAACACTTTTGTTTCTCCATCAGTTTTGAATAATGACTTTGCTGAATATAGCAGTTTTGGTTGGAAGTTGTTTTCTTCCAGGATCTGGATCACATCATACCAATCACTCCTGCCATTCATGACTTGGATTATATAGTCTAGGGTGATTTTTATTGTTTTGCTTTTATATGTCATTGATTCTTTTGTTCTCACTGCTTTTATGATTCTTTCCTTGGCCTCTATGTTGGTCATTTTGTTTATTACATGACATTGGGAGGTCCTTCTTTTATCTTGTCTTAATGGTGTTCTGTATGTCTCCTAAAAGTGTAAGTCTAAGTCTCTATGTTTGGAAAGTTCTCTGAAATTATTTCTCTGAAGAGGTTATGAATATCCTTGGTCTGTACCTCTCTATTCCTTCTTTAATCCCTTTTATCAATAAGTTGGAATGTTTCATGTTGTCCCATGGTTGTTGGATTTTGTTTAGGCTTTGTTTCTGTAATGAATTCTGTATGATGTTGACTGTGCTTTCAGCTTTGAATGAACTGTCTTCTAACAGTGATATTCTATTTTTTATTTCATTTATTCTTCTAGAATTTATTTCTATTGCTGTCTTCATTTCATTTATTGACTTTTTCATTTCATTCATTTCTGATTCTTTCTTAGTGTCTCCATTTTTTCTTTGATTTTATGTATACTTTCTATGAGGCATTTCATCATGCTGAAGATTAGGATTTGGAATTATTCTTGCATTTCTTGTAGGTTAGTATTTGTGATTTCTGTTCCTAGTTCTCATATTTTCATAGTTATCAGGCTTTTTTTATTTCCTGGAATATTGTCTTTTGTGCGAATTATGTCTTTTTTCAAAGGTGAAAGTTGGGTAATGGGTGAGGAGCTGGGGTGATGGGTACAAGAGTCAGGTAAAGTAGTAGATATGATTAGATTGAGTAAGAATTTAAGTATAATGAGGTAGTATCTGGTTGAGAATGAGAGAAAGTTAGATAGTAGGACTCTTGTGGTTAGTAGAGTATTTAATTATAGAGATATGAAATATCTTGAATATGAAACAAGGAGATATAGTAAGGGAAAAAAGAAAAGTTTTGAGAGAAGAGAGAGAGAGTGAGGAAGTTTGTAAAAGGAACGGGGGAAAGAGCAACCAAACATGAATAAGTAACAAAGCAAGTTACAAAAACTATCAATTATAACTCAAAGACAAAAAAATAAAAAAAACACCAAAAGAAAAAAGGAATGAAAAAAAGAAAGAAAAAATAGGACAAAATAAAATAAAATAAAAAGAACTAGTGACAGTGAGAGAAAAACAAAGCAAAAGATAAAAAAAGCAAACAAAACCCAGTCCTACTAATTTATGTATATAGGGCTGCGCCTGTATAATATCTATATGTCTGTTCACTGAGATATATTCTGGAGTATATTCCAATGTCTCTTATTTGCTCTGTAACCTATTGCCAGCTTTTGAACCCACTCTCTAAGTGTTTGCACCCATCTCTTGCCTCTGACAGCTTGGTGTTTAGTTGTCAGGGCATTAGGTGTCACTGTTAATGAGTTCCATGTAAGTCCAGTGTTCTGCATTTTCTCTGCCTGTGTTCTGCACACCCTTGGGCCTCTGCACCTTGTGCTCAGCTCTTCTGCTCTGAGCTTGCACTTCCCTACCTGCACCAACAGAGGGGATCAAGCGCAGTCTTGGAGTAGCCCCTTGTGACCCTGTGAAGGTACTGCACCTTGAGCTCCTTTTCTGTGTCTGTGGAGGTTCTAACTGAACTAACTCACCTGGTTTTGTGGCTGCTCTAGGTGGTCTTCCACTGAGTACCAAGTAACACAAGCGGTTACCTGGTCTGGCAGCAGGGTCTCTGGAGGGCTCTCTGTGTCGCTGTGGGTACCGTCTCTGGTGATTACATGGGCATTTGGATTTTTTTCTGCATCCCTGAAGTGTTCCTGTGCTGGTTGCTTAAGATGTTGGAGCTCTGTGACTGCTTTCAAGTTTTTGGATTATTTTTCAGGTTTTCTTGGGGCTGCCCTGTCGGCTAGAACTGGGACTCAAGGTTTTGGGCCAGTGGTTCAATGATGCTGGCAGCTAGGATGCTTCCACAGAAGATCAGTCACGTGCTCAGACTTTTTGCAGTGGATCTCACAGTTAAGAGTACTGGACTCCTTCTCCTGTGGTTCCTGATTCTGTTTTGGTTTGTGAGCTTGATTTATTTTGTTTATCAAGCTGCTGCCTTTTTGGTAGTTGAACTTTGTTTCAGCTACTGAGACATGCTGCATCCTGCAGTTGCCATTTTGAATTGAATCCTCTTGGACATTTTAATACCCACTCAAGTGACTCCACTTTAGTCTTTGCCCCCCAGATATGTTCTGTATATAAAACACAAGTGATTGTTCGAAAACTTACATTTGATCATATCCTTCCTCTAGTTTAAAGCTCTAGTACTTTTCTGTCTCAATCAAAATAAAATCTAAGTTCTTTACCAATATTTTATGTTCCTATATTTACATTTTTTGCTATAACTCTGATTTTCTCTTATAACCCCTTCACACATACAGTTACTTACTTCAACTGTGCTGAACTTATCAAATGTTTCCTGCTCCCTGTTCACTCTTTTTGTATCATTTCATATATATACCCTTTATTCCCTTCAGGTCTCAGGTATAATATCATGTTATCTTGGCAGACTTCATGATGCCTTAATCTAAAATAGCATCTATCTTTTTATCTCTATCTTTTGATTTATTTTGTTTTTTTCCTCAGAGCAATTACCACTGCCTGATATACATACTATACATACATATCTGGTATGTTAGTGTGTGTGTGTGTGTGTGTGTGTGTGTGTGTGTGTGAGTGTACCTCCATACATCTTCTCCATACTACCATGTCCTACCTCCCACAGCCTCTACCACCTACCAGGAGTTTATTGAGCTATCAATGGTAATACATTGATTACTTCCCAAAAGCCCTACTGTAAGCATTATTGCCTTAGGAATAAAACCTTCAACATATAATACTTTGTAAAACAATCTGGATCTAAACTATAATAGTTACTTTTAAAACAAAACATTTAGTTTAGGTTTCAGGTAATTAATCATCATTTTTGTTATTCAAGCATCTTAATTTTATAATTTTTATGTTTCTATTTTTGCCAAATCATAAAAGAAAATGGGTATATTACTCTATTTTTCACTCTGGATAAAGAAATGCATCTTTCATTTTCATTTATACCAAAATAAAGCTAAACAAGGTGAGATATTATTTTGACTAAAGACATCAAGCCACTGAATTAATTGAATTAAGATAAAGTAATTTTTAAAACATTTTATCCATACTTTACCTGAAGATCAGCAGCTCAAAGAGCTTTGCTTAATGTTTTCTGACTCAATATAATAATATAAAACTAATCATATGTTTTGAATTTGTCAAACAGTACTATACAGTCTCTGTAGAAAATATTTTACATGATACTACATAATCATAGATGACTATGCAAATACATAGTTGCTTGTATACTGGTGATATTGACATGATATTTTTTATTTACTCATGAACATAATTTCCTTGCTGCAACTCTGGTGTCTAGAGAAAGGGGAGAGAGAGAATTTTTTAATGTTGTATGTAATGTACTTAAGTGTTCATGCTTTTAAGAAACATTTACTACTTTTCTAATATATGCCAATTAATGTGGAAATGCTGTCATTAAGGTTTTTCCAAAGTATTTGTGAGAATAGTGGAAAAACAGGGATTATTATATAATGTGTCATAGTTTTGTGTTCATTACTTTGCTTTTTTGTTTAAGTAGGTCAAATTATTTGACATTCTTTTTAATGTAATTCCTAGCTCTGACAAACATCCATAGGTATTTTTCCAGCATTGTCTATTTCTTCAGTGGCTTTATTTGAATTTTTAGGGCTGTTTTATCTTTGTATTTAAAATTTATTTTTATACTTTTTTGGCACATTATCTCACATCATAACGTACTTCATAGTGATAGTGATATACATGCTCACAGCACTTGGAGAGCTTTTCCCTAGCTCCCTCTTGACTCTCTCCTTCCTATTGCAGGGTATTGAGATTGGCATTGGTGTTCTCACATATGTACATAATGTCAATTAAATAATTCATTTATTGATCCTTCCCCTAATCCACACAGTTGGCTAAGCTATTTTACCCCATAGACACTAATGCTAGTGGTCCTCTCGTGATTGCTGGAGACCCTTACAGGGGTATGGCAAACTGGCATACTACCAACCATAGGTCCCACTTTCCTGAATATCCCCATGGACTGCCTATTCATTTATATTTCTGATATGTCTGACTGTAGCCCCTACCTTCACTCCCATAGGGATAGTTTGCAAGTTTACAGACACCATAGGTTTGTTCATTGCCAAGCAAGTTCCTCTGCCATGCAGGCTCCCACGGGGATAGTTTTTGAAATGTGGGTCTTAATGAGTGTTGCTTGGTTTGCTGCAGGAAGGGGCAATTTCAGTTGACACAGAAGGAGTTCTCTGGGTGATTTGGATAGTTGGTCTGTAGTTCATAGTCTTGGTGAGGTGGGTTGTAGCCAGTGGGTCCCCTGCAAGAAGTTTTTTTTGTGTCTCAGACTGAATTTAATTGTCATTTAAAGAGTTTACTGAGCAGTATTCCTGTACAGCCTGGGGAGTTGCAGTCTTGATGATACTCTGCAATTTACTGGCTTGACAAGATTCTGATGCTTTTTTTTGCTGGAGTTAATTTCTGAGAACTTCTAGGTTTTAGCAGGTTTCAGCCCCAGTGTGAGCTTGCCAAAACAGATACACATTAACTCTCCACTCACCTGATGAGATGTGTGGAGCTCTTTTCAGTCTTCTGCTGCTTGTGCTGCATCTAATGTTTGATTGTCTTCTGTTGAGTTATGATTTTCTTATCTTGCTGAGAAGCAGCCTTCCCACTGATTGAGTTCTGAGTCTTTGAGCAACTGAAATAAACTGACTTTCTCTATTTTACGATCTTTTTGGGTGGTACTGGGGTGCCTCGAAACACTTCTACCTCCGGGCTACACTTCCAGACCGATTTTTGTACTTTGTTTTGTTTTGTTTTGTTTTTAATTTGGAGACAGAGTCTCTTTAAGCCAGCGCAGCTGGCTTCAAACCCGTGAGATCCTCCTGTCTCTGCCTCCCAAGCACAGGGATTACAAGCATGCGCCACCAGGTCCAGCCTATTTTACCATCTTTTTTATCCCCTAACTTGATTTTTTTTTTTTTTTTTTTTTTGGTGGTACTGGGGTTCCTGGAAACCCTTCTACCTCCGGGATACACTCCTAGACCTATTTTATATATTTTTTATTTGGAAATAGGGTCTCTTAACCCAGTGAGGCTGGCTTCAAACCTGCGCAGTCCTCCTATCTCTGACTCCCAAGAGTGGGGATAACAAGCATGCGCCACCACTCCCAGCAAACTAACTTGATATTTTTTTTTTGCAAAATAACCTAAGAATACATTTATTTATTTTATTTTTTATACAAATGTTTAATTGAAAATAAATGGTATACATTTAAACTGTACTTGGTGCCCTCTTCCCCCCCACAACCCCGGTTTTCCCTTACCCTTCTCCCACCAATGATTGTCCAGGGTAACCATGCTATATTCATACTTTTACACATATTCAGATGTAGACCCTCATTAATCAAGTTCAGCCTTCCTCCTCTCCTAAATGGAGGGGAAATAACTCAATTTTTTAAATGTAGTTTTTGGCCTATTTCTCTGGACTCTTAGGGTGAGGTATTGCTTATTTTTTTAGCAAAAGTTTGTATTTCTTAGGGCCAGACCTGCTTTTTTTTTTTTTTTTTCCCTCACAAATTTTGGGTCATTTTTTCAAGAGGTGAAATAACTGATTATTGCTGAATTAGGCAAGTAATGACATTTATACAAATAAGTAGTCCTCTGATTAGAATTGTTTACACAATTTGTTCAGTACAGTTTCCTAGTTATGTACATGCTTCATTTTTATTCAATTTCCAAATAAGGCAGCGCTTATGAAGTCATATTATCATTTTAATAAGGGTAAAATCAGAGGAAGTCATGATATAAAAGCACATTTTGCTAAGTCCTTTGAAATGTTGATGAAATATAACTATTACCATACAGAATTTAACTATGGAGCTGCCACACAGTTCATAACAATAAAAGGAATTTAATATTTTTCTTGAATAATGATGAAGATATAATGAAAATAATTCTTAAAATTATTCAGTTGTTCTTTATTTTATTTTTAACTTTTTTATTTTTATTTTTTTGGTGGTACTGAGGTTTCTGGAAGCCCTTCTACCTTCGGACTATGCTCTAAGACCTATTTTTATACTTTTTTATTTGGAAACAGGGTCTCTTAAGCCAGCACATCTGGCTTCAAACCTGCACAATCCTCCTGTCTTGGCCTCCCAAGTGCGGGGATTACAAGCGTACTCACCATGCCTGGCATTTATTTTTAATTTTTTAAAAATTTATTTAAAATTTTATTTTATAGTATCACATCATAATGTGGATCATGTTGACAATGGCATATATTCACACAGTGCTTGTTGCCCTCACCCCTGCTTCCCCTTTCTCCTACCTCCAAATACTGAGTGTCCAGATTAGTAATGTTATATTCAATATATACACATATTTGAATGTAGCTTTTCCATTGATTTTTTAAAACAAAAAAACCTAGAAATATATACTTGAGAAAAATAGCCTTTTAAATAACTGGTACTGAGAAAACTGAATACCCATGTGTAAAATAATACATGCATATTCTGTACAAAATTCAAGACTGATCAAAGACCTAAAAATTAGAACATAAAGTTTGCAATTACTGGGATAAAATATAGGAGCAACCTTCTAATATAGGCACTGGTAGAGAATTCTTCAATAAGACTCCCAAAGCACAGGAAATAAAACTGAGAATCAATAAATGGAATGCTACCAAATCAAAAATTTCTGAACAACAAAGAAAACAATCAAAAGCCAAAAGAGAAAGCCTACAGAATAGAAGAAAATTCTCTTCCAACTATTCCACCAGGATCTTGCTAAGCTGCTGAGGTTCTTAGTAAATTGCTGAAGCTGTCCTTGAACATGTAATTCTCCTTTTTCAGCTTCCCAGGTACACCCAGGAAGAACTTTTATATACTTTTGGTGGAATTGTAAATTGGTACAACCCCTTTGGAAATTAGTATGGAGGTTAATCAAAATACTAGGAATGAGACTACAATATAACCCAGCTATATCACTCTTCCATATCTTTCTAAAAGAATTAAAGTTAGAGTACTATAATAATACTTGCATACCCATGTTTATAGCAGCATGATTCACATAGACATCCTAGGCGTCTGTCTAGAGAAGACTTAATAAAGAAAATGTGAATATATATATATATATATATATTCTATATCTATCTATATAGATATATATCTATATATCTATATCTATATCTATCTATCTATCTATCTATCTATCTATCTATCTATCTATACTTATTTATTTTATTTTATTTTATTTTGGTGGTACTGGGGTTCCTGGAAACCCTTCTACCTCTGGGCTACACTCCCAGACCTATTATATAGTTTTTAAATTTGGAAACAGGATCTCTTAAGCTAGCGCGGCTGGCTTTGAACCTGCATGTTCCTCCTGTCTCCACCTCCCAAACGTGGGGATTACAAGCGTTCGCCGCCATGCCCAGCTTATATTAAAATTTTAATGAATATATATTAAATGTACATATATTAAAATGTGATAAAATTTTATTTTATGACTTATTAGCCTTTAAATCTGTTTTAAGCCGGGAATGGTGGCGCATGCTTGTAATCCCAGCATTTGGGAGCCTGAGACAGGAGGATCAAAGGTTCACAGCCAGCCTCAGCTACTTAGTGAAGCCCCTTGCAACTCAGTGAGACCTGGTTTCAAAATAAAGAAAAAAATTAGGGCTGGGGGTATAGCTCAGAGGTGGAATGTCCCTGGGTTCCATCCCCAGTTTCACAAAAAATATTATTGTTAATATTTTTTCAGACCTGAGAGGCAATAAATTCAAAAAAATATAGATTTTACTACTACAAATTTTAAACTGACCTATTCTTCCATTAAGAGAAAATAGTATCTGTTAGTACTGGAATGTTTTTTCTTCTTGTCAAACAGATTGTCATTTTTAATACTTCATTCTTTAATTGAATCAAGGGGCTCTTCCACGTATGTTTAAAGAATCTAAAATAAAATTATGTATTTTCATCTGTATTTCACTGTAGTGAAATATTATATTGCTATATCCATATCTTAATTTTAGTTATGTTAGCTCAACATGAGATTATTCAAGAAAGAGACAGTGGCTCCTTTTTTTTCTACTTAATGATTTCTTTTACATATGAAATATGAAACTTTTCTTAAACAGGCTCTTTTTTCCCACCTTACCATTATGGATCTTTTTGAGGAAGTATTTGCGTGTAACTATATGATGGAGAGTTGATTCTAAAAATATAGGGTACTTCTAAATATACTCTGAGGAATTGTTATTATACATCATAATAAGGCTCAGACTGAGGGAAACATAAAAGCATATATAGCCTTTGGTGTGTTTCCTTGTGGATTATCCCTCCTCTCCCCATACAATTATTGAGATTGGTATTAATAACTTCACATATGCATATAGCACTATTTGAACTGTTTTCTTCATCAACTCTTAACCCACCTGCAATGACCTTCTACTCTTCTAATGGTTTCTCACCTCATTTATCCAAAGTCTTTTTTGTTTCTTAATTTCTCTCTAGCTCCCACATATGATAAAACCATACAACCTTTCATAGTCTGAGACTGGCTAAGCTCACTTAGTGTAATATTCCCTAATTCCACTACAAAGCTGTGCTATAAACACACAGTGGAATTTTATTCTGCCATGAGGAACAAAATTATGTAATTTGCAGGAAAATGGATAAAAACAAAGAATTGAGAATGATTTTGAAAGAGCTACTAGATGTGCTAGTCCTGGGAATGCTCAGCCTTTGGCATGGTGGACCTTAGGTTCTGCCTATACATGATAAGATTTTTAAAGGCACATATACAATACTCTTCTTGCTTCCCTTTTCTGTTTTCCTCCATGCCTCCCACTTCTTTATTTCTGATAGTGTGTATGGTGCTGGGGATGGAACCTAAGGGAATATCTACCTCCAGGCTATACTCCCAGACCTATTTTATATTTTATTTGGAAACAGGGTCTCACTAAGGTGCTGAGAGCCTCACTAAGTAGCTGAGGCTGGCTTTGAACCTGCTAGATCCCCCTGTCTCAGCTTCCCAAGTACTGGGATTACAAGCATGTGCCACCACACCTAGCCTCTTTTGTGAATTTTGCAAAGAAAATTTGCCTATTTGGAGATATGATTCTGGCTTTAGAATGAGACTGCTAGGTTTTAAGTACTGGGCGTACACATACATTTTGGGGTATCTTGGTTAATTTATTAAACTACTCTAAAGTCTCCTGTTTCAAAGGTTTCATCAAATAGAAATAGAGTGATATTTTAAGGCCAGGCATGGTGGCACACGCTTATAATCCCAGCATTCGGGAGGCTGAGACCAGAGGATACTAGTTCACAAACAGGAACTAAGGAAGTAAGTCCCAACCAAAATCTTGCCACAGGAACAAGGTCTGTGAGGTGTTATCATTGGTTCTATGACCGCTGACTGCCTATTTGCAAGCTGGGCAAAATGTATTTTGAAGACCCAGTTTTTGTTTCCCCTTCCAATGCATTTGGTTATGTCTTGCTCTTCCACTTTTCTGACATCATTGCTTTTCTCTTTTAAAAATATATATATGGAAAAGACCTGGTGTAAATCATTTTAGTGAAGGGACTAAGTCACTCCCGTTCATGTGAACCAGTTAAAATATGGAAAGCTTTCTTCATTGGTCAAATAAATAATCAGTGTCAGAGCACCCTAAGTATCTTAACAGTATCTCAGTTGGCATTGATCAAGACTCTGATGTGATCAGTATTTAGGCACTCTCGTGCCTCAGGGTCATAGGTTTTGTGAAATGAGTTACTCATCCACTAAGATCCTTCTCTGTTTAATTCAATCAGATTTAGTTTTTCTGGTTTATAACTCAGGATATAACTGAAGGATCTGGTAGAAGGACTAAATATGTGCAATTAATAGCCTTTAAAAGCTAGAAATGAATTGACAAAGGACTCTATGACTCTTGGATAGGAAACAAAGCAGACATACTAAAACAATATCTGGTTAAATTATATTTGTACCTTTAAAATAAGTAAACATTTTAAATAATTTGTTAGAAAGGTATCAGGATATTACGGTATGTCAATTGATTCTTGTAGATCTTGTTTTTTTTTTTTTCCAAGAAAAAGACAAGTTTAGGCCTCTCAGGATACCAGGAATAAATAAGATATATTTTTATAGTAGATTATTTTTCTCCCTGTCACTGATACACAAGTTACTATTATTATTTTGGTGGTACTGGGGATGGAACCCTTCTACCTCCGGGCTACACTCCCAGGCCTATTTTTTTTTTAATATATTCTTTTTTATTTGGAAACAGGGTCTCTTAAGCCAACGAGGCTGCCTTCAAACCTGCGCGATCCTCTTGTCTCTGCCTCCCAAGCGCGAGGATTACATGCATGCACCACCACGCCCCTTTGAGAATTATTTTCTTAAAAATTTTCTGCATGATTCTTGAGGAATGTTTCTCTTTTCTTTGAGAAGTCTCTGGAATGTAGCAAAGTGAATAGATTCATATTCTAGGTTTTTGTTTATCTAGTTTAAAGCCATTAATTTATGAACTGAAGTGTGGTTAGTGCACAGAGGTTTGCTGTGAGGGAACAAAAGTTATTACACTCAAAAACTGTACAAAAATTAGGCTCTCTGGTTGTATTTTACAGCCAACCAAATAAACCTAAATCAAATATGTTGAAGGCCTATGAGGTTTTATGATAACTGTGTTGAAATAAATAAATATAAGTATCACAGATGTTTAATTCTTATGGCAATCCCCAATTCTGTAATTGTACATAAAACTGAAAATATGTTTCAGATTTGAACTCTTGAGAGTGGGAAACTTCATGTTGCCCTTTCCAGATGTAGCCACAAAGGAAAATATATCATGGTGTCCAGAAGCTCCAAACATCCCCCTCGAGTGACCAATGGAGAGTTTTCAGTATGTCTTTGAGCACTCTTATGTACTATGTACTAGTGAAAATTTTGCATTGTTTTCCATTTTTACCATCTTCAGATGTTATTTTCTGTTACATTTGATCTCTTTTTTAACCAAAAAGGGTATATTTCAGACAGAGATTGTTGGACTGTGAGAAGTTGCCTCCAAATTTGTTAGAGATGTCAAAATAGTATCGCCCTGGCCTTTGGACTAGTCATAGTGATTCAACTCATCTCCAATTTAGTAGAAAGTCAATAATTTTTAGTGAACAATGGATATATTTAAAGTTTACATATAAGAAGAAAACTATGGATAAATACTGAATTGCTGAAATCAGTTTTTCTTTTCACATTAAAGTAACCCATAGTATTTGATAGTTAGACTAGCAGGTAGGCCTGAATGGGGTCAAGGCCCTATCTTCCTTGTTAATAATTGGCTTAGGAAAGGACATGTGACCTAATCCTCATTAATTTATTGCGAGCTTTTTGGATGGCAGTTTTTTTTAAAGATATACAAAAAGGCAATACTAAACTAACCATCTTAAAAACCATACTGTCTCTGGATTAATGCACCAATTGATTCCTATTACTTAAGGACATTTGAAGTCAGGCTTTCTTTTAATTGCTGGTGAAAGAAACAAGATGGACATAGGAACCAAGCATGAGAAAAGTAAAAGAGGCTAAATAGCAGAGATGAGTGTGGTAGTACCAAGTTGTTTATTTTTTTTCTCTCTGACACAATTATACATGAGCCCAGAAAAGTTGACATGAGTCAAATCCCAGAGAATTCCATGTACTATGTTAAGGCTTTGCTAGTTATCTATTTGAAAATACAGTGCCTCTAAATTATCTCAGAGAAGTGACATGGTAAGATTGATGTTCAGATACATGTAGACTAGAACAAAGGAAAAAAATGAGAAAGGGAGGCAGGCGAAAAGCAAGGGCACCTGATGGAGCCTATTGCAGTAGCTCAAAGTAATTCATAGAATAAATATTGAAGAATGGATTTATTACTATACATGCACACACTTATTAATGTTTATATAGTATGATGGTATTGTGTCTGAAAATAAAATAAGCATTCATTTATGTATTTTATAAAATTTCACAAAGGATTAATTAAAATCAACAAACTGAGGTGAAATTATTGCTTTCTTATTGAATGAATTTTCAGGTTGCCTCATACAGTCACTAAAATATGGCATCGTAAGCACTTATATGGAGCTGTGTAAAAGACTTAAAACTTTGAAAACATAAAGTTATATTGATGTTGTTTGGGTTATACCCCTTCTTAGTGTAGCAATTGGTTTTATCTATGTCATTTCTGCAGATAAGTAGGAGAAAGGAGTATGGCTAATGGAGAGAAGAGTTACGCCCACCAATTGCTTAAGCTTGTTAAATTGTCACTTGCCCTAGTTTGGATTTCCATGTTCTACTTCATCCATTAACTGTATGTCCATTATCATCATCATAGCAAAAACAAAACAAATTTTGCTTTTAAACCTGATACACTTGAGTTTTCTTTAAGATTTATGAAATATTTCTTCATTTCTTTAGACTCGGTTTTCCCATAGATAAAATGTGGCTTCATGTTCTATATTCTTATTCTTGTACTCACTAAGGAAACTGTCATTGTTTAAAAATATTAATTTATAATTTTTCTATAACTACTATTATTGAGAGCTAGAGATGAGGTGTTTTCTAAGTAAATACAGTGAAGAACTTTAGTGCAATTTTTAAGTGTGTTTCTTCTATGCTGCAACACAAATGTTTTATATTTTAACTTTATTTGGATCCTTGGATACATTTCACCTCGGCAAGAATTTGTTGTCAATAGTGATTAGGAGATCAGATCCATTCTATGAAAGCCACTTTCCCCCATGATGTAATTTTCTTATCATACAAATGGTATTATTTCAACATCAAATGACCATGATTTACTGACAGTATGTTTCTTTTAGTCTATATGTCAGATGTCCAGGTCAACAGAGGGCCTTATTAGACAGTGGGTTGCTGCCAGCATCCTGTGACAGATCCAGCAGAGAACTGTCTGAATCAAGGCCAGCAGCCTTGGGGAGGACATTAGATCAAGAGTGAAGAAGAACACAGCAGGGAGGACCCTGGAAGGAAGATTTTATGTCAGGAAGTGGAGGAGAGTCAATCTGGGTGTAGGGGGCAAGTGTATAAAAGCAGAAACAAGTTCAAAAGTTGAAACATGGCTCACACACTGTTGAATTAGTGATTTTGTGTTATCTAACAAATGGCAGCAATTCTGAAGTGGATTGATCATCACTTTTTATCACTGTTGTGTCCCCTCTTTTGGAACTTTGAACTTACAATAGGCTGCTCTTATTTTTAAGTGCCATTTTCCCATCCTTTTCTTTCCCTTTAGCTTTTATTCAGTTTCTACAGGGTGAGACATAATGTTAAAATTATTTGCAAGAACTAGTTATTCTTTTTACTCCTGCAAATTCCTTGAAATCAACAAACACAACAAACATTGGCTTTTAAATAGCCCTAAATTTTCTGCTTATTAGGTTTTGTTCTTTTGTTAATTTATGTCCTGTTGAGAAAGTGCATCTGTGTTTTCATTTGCCTGCCTGTATATTTGGTTGAAACATGGGAATCCTAAAATTCTCTTTCTAGTATGTAAGAACAATAGCAAATGCCTATCATTTGATTTAATATCTAAATCCTCTGTTATTAATAGGTAATCTTTCTTACTTAATCTTTCTTTGGCAGCCTCATTGTTTTTCCAGAGCTCCCTCAAGGTAATGGAACCACATTTTAAAATGACTCTTCACTTCATTTATTTATATGTGTTTGTCCAGAGCTCCACCTTCTCACTTTTGGCAAATGTTTGTATCATAACCTTAGTTATATCTGGAAAAAATCAGGAAAGAATTTTTGAGTTATAAATTGCTATCACACATATCAATGCTGAGTTGAGGGGAAAGATAAATCATTTTCATTCATTTAGAATGCAAACAGATGATTCTGTCTAAAGTTCTACGGGCAGAACTTAATATATACTGAACCATTGTTGCAAAGAAAAAAAATTACAATAAATGCAAGCTTTGGGTTGAGAGGGATTCAAGTCCAAATCTGATTTCAAACACTTAAGATCTGAGTGATTTCTCTTAGGCAAGTACTATATCTGTGTAAACCACAGCAATTTTATAAATAATATGGCAATAAATTTTACTACAAAATGTCATTTGTGGATTAGAAAGAGTATGTGTGCATATACACCTCTATCACTGTGAACTTCATTTTGATGTGTGATTGCAATGCACCAGTAAAATATACTAAAAAAAGAGTATATGGATAGTTCTTGGCAAATGGTTACATTGTTATAATAGGTATTATTTACATGGAGATGATTAGATAATAGTATAATGCTCCTTAGAATAATATCCCCAAGAGATACCTTAAGTTTTATAGGCTGCAATGAAACCATTTTCTTTGATTCTGTTACAATATTAAAATGTAAATGGCATCCATTTATCCATAAATCATTAATGATGTGTTATTTCTTGAGACAAGGTTACACTATTCTTTTTTAAAAAGTTTTATTGGTGCATTGTAGTCATACATCTTAATGGGATAAAAGACTTGTGTAAACTATTCTTAATCTTTGATTTTTGTTATGTACCTAAATGACTGTCTACAAGGGTGATGGTCTCAAACACTAACACATGGAAAGAATAAAGCAAGGAAGATGCTGTAAGTATTATTCATGCTATATATCTCTTGAAAAATCCATCCCTAAGACACAAGCATTTCTTTGGCATGAAATTTGGGTAATAATGCCAATAGTAGAAGAAAAGCTTGTATTAAATATTTTTGTGGGCCAACATGCACAGAGAGTCTGAAATCCTCTCATATTCTATTGTGATTAATATTAGAGTTATTGATAGTACATCAGTGAAAAATTTAGGTGTGATAAACACCAAATATTTGATCTGATAATGCTTAAAGAGCATTTGGAAAATTGATCATTCATTAACATGTTGAAACCCCTGTACTTTTGAATTTAAGTCTCAGTATATTTCTGTGAAGATTGAAGTGAAACCTTATTTTAAGTTTCAGCAATCTACAAATACTTCAATTGCCTCTGTCATTTGAAATATATCTTTTCCTAATTAGAAAATTATACAATCAAGAGAGAATAAATCAATTAGTTAATTAATTAATTTTTATTGGTACATTGTAGTCATACATCATAATGGAGTACAAGATAGTAGAGACATACATGCACACCCCTTTCCTAATTCCCACCCCATTCCCTCCCTCTTCCTTCCTCCTCATGTTTGGTTTAGTGATTGAATTTGTTTTTTTTTTTTTTTGTGAATGTACATCATGTACATTAGGAAATTTTTCTCTTCATCTTCTCTCCTCTTCAGTTAGATCACCTTATTTGCTCATCTATGGTTTCTTCTTCATTGTCTAGAGTTTCTTCTATAGCCCACTTTCTCCCTTTCTTCTGTGTATTAGGGAGAGCACCTAATTTTTTACTTTTTGTGACTAATCTCATTTAGCATAATGTTCTCCTGTACATTAATTTATCTACAAGTGATACAATTTTTTCTTCTTTATGGCTTAGTAAAATTTAATTGTGCACATATCCCATAGTTTTGTAATCCTTTCACCTATTGATGGACATCTTATCTGGTTCTTTAGTTTGGCAATTGTGAATTGTACTGCTATGAACATAGATATGCATACATTAGTCTGGTAGCTTGATTTCCATTCTTTTGGGGAGATGCCCAGAAGTGGTATTGCTGGATCAAATGGTACGTTATTCCCATTCCTCTGCGGATCCTCCATACTGTTTTCCAAAGGGAATTTAGATGACATGGAAAGATCTTTATCTAAATAATCACCTAAATCATTAATTCTAGTATTTGATTATATATGAAAAAATTTTAAAGATTAAATTATTTTTAGATATAAAGTATATTATCACTGATGAACATTTGTTGACAAAATACTCAATAGAAGTATATTATAAATTCAGTAATAATTTTAGTTTGTGTGCACCTATAACAAATTCTGAGTTCACTTTAAAAGTAACATATTCATTAACTACAGTCTACTTAATTTACATATGGATTCACGTTCTACTTGTAAAGTCTTAAATTACATCTTGTAAGCAGAATTAGACTAAAAGTATTTTAATAAATTTTTATTTTTGTATATAAATATAATTAAAACTCATTCTACATTAACTTCATAAGCAATATGCTCTTGGCAAAAGTTGTTGATCAGTAGCCAACAAAATAGATGTTCCTTAGAAATAAGAAGTACATAGTGAGGGCCTTTGCAACTCAGTGAGACCCGTTTCAAAATAAAGAATAAAAAATAGAGCAGGGGTATAGCTTGGAGGTCAAATGGCCCTGGGTTCCATCCCCAGGCCGAAAAAAAAAAATAAAAGAAAGAAGAAGTACACAATAAATAGTAAATAGTAATAGTAAGCCACATATCAGAAGTAGATTTATTGAAATTTTATGGCTAGGCATTTGTTGAAATATTTTTAGTCTTTTCTTGGTTTAAGATATGTTTTCTTAAGTTTTTTTTTAAATTCACTATTTCACTAATTTTATTCATGAATGTTTTCTGAATTCCTACTAAGTCGTGTATAGTGAAATGTTCCCCATGAATTTATTGAATTTTTAAAATTAAGATAACCATAGCAGTGATGTGATAAATTTTTCTTAATGATATTTAAAATATTAAAATTCTTAGATGAGTGGTCATGAAGTAAGCAGAGTTATACACAATATTATTGTTAGAGGAATATGCATTTTTGGGCTGGGCATGATGGCATACACTTGTAATCCCAGCATTTTGGAGGTGGAGACCGGAGGATCACAATTAGTGGACAGCCTCAGCTACTTAGCGAGGGCTTTCACAACTCAGTGTTTCAAAAAATGCAAAGAATAAAAAATAGGACCGGGGGTGTAGCTCAGAGGTAGAATGCCCCTGAGTTCCATCCCCAGTACCACAAAAAAAGTATGTTTTTTAAAAAAGAGATGGGACTTCCGGGAAGATGGCGAAGGAGAAAAGTGGGGCTTATGAGCCCCGCTAACAAGCAATCTCTATTACCACAAAATCAGCACCTTTCATAGCCAGAAAACACCATCAGCAGAGAAACAAAAAATGTAATTACAAGGGACAGAGAAAAAGAGGGCTGGAAAAACAAGACTCCAGAAAGAAACCAGACCGCAGTGCTTCAGCCGGAGCCACGAGCACCATTTTCCCTTCCCTTGCAGCACCAAGCCCCAGAGAGAAGGGGGACTCAGAATGGAGCTCAGAGCCATAGAGGAGATACGCTGGCCTCACCCCCAGGGATGCGGCAGTAGCACCTTACTGCCAGCAGCAGTGGCGAATTCACCAAATGGCTCCAGACCAAAGCACTCAAGAGCCCACCAATCTCCAGAGATGAGCTGCGGACAGCGAGCTGAGGTGAGCCACTGCGGTTCAGCCGGGAGGAATTCGGCAGATTTCTTGGTGCAGGGAGCATCTAAAGCTCCCAGAGGCTGGGCTTGGCACACCCAGCAGGGACTCAGAGCAGAGCTCAAAAACAGAGAAGAAATACCCCAGCCTCACGGCCGAGGGCATGGCAGCAGTGCCATATTGCCCCCAGCAGCAACAGCAGCAGCAAATTCACCGAGTCCACTACAGCTCCATCTGCGAACTCAACAACAGTGAGTCAAATTGCAGCCCCCAGAGGAGAAATTCCAGTAATGTACTCCCAGGGCCCTGACCCAGTGGGGGAGTGGCGGTGGCAGAGATATCACACCATAGGAGAACGCCCAACCTGGCACCCCCCAAGGTCTAAAGCAGCCTCAATTGACTCCCTGGGTCTGAGACTCTGCAATACAACCCAGTAAAGGAGTAATAGGGACCAAGATACCACAGACTCGAGATCCAGAAAATATTAAGTGAAGTCGTAGTGACCCAAGGGAAGAACCCAGAGAAGGCACAAACTTCCAAAATCATGGGAAAGAGGAATAACAATGGAGCAATGAATGCCCACAACCCCACAACATCAGAACCTGATAAAACAGAAATTCAGAGATTTATAGAAGATCAAATCAGGGAAAAAACTGTAGAAATAATAGAGGTGTTTTGAAAAGAATTCAGAGAGAGCCAAAAAGAGATAAAGGATGCAATTAATGAAGTAAAGGCCTCAATTCAAAGTACAAACAACCGATTAGACCACATGGAGAATAGAATCTCTCTCTTAGAAGATGACCATTCAGAAAAGAACGCATAGTTTCTAATTTAGAAAAAAAAAATCCGACAGCAGGAATCTGACATTGAAGAAATATGGGCCCATTTTAAGAGAGCTAACCTAAGAATAATTGGAATAGAGGAGGGAAAAGAAGGTGAAACCAAAGGGATCAACAATCTCTTCAAGGAAGTAATAGCAGAAAATTTTCCAAACATAGAGCAAGAGGTCGATACACTGGTCCAGGAAACTTATAGAACTCCCTTTAGACAGGATCAGAGAAGAGGATCTCAACGCCACATAATTGTCAAAATGACCAATGTGGAAGCCAAGCAGAGAATCCTAAAGGCAACAAAAACAAAGGGCCAAGTGACATTCAGAGGCAAACCAATTAGAATCACTCCAGACTTCCCAAACCAAGTCATGAGAGCCAGAAGGGCTTGAAGTAACATATTCCAAACTCTGAAAGAAAACAACTTCCAGCCAAAAATTTCCTACCCAGCAAAACTTTCTATCAAATTAGATGGGGAAATAAGAAGCTTCCATGACAAACAGAAACTGAAGGAATTTATGTCTTCAAAACCAGCGGTAGAGAAAATACTCAAAGAGATTAAGTACAAAGAAGAAATAGGTAGCACACATAAGAACCAGAGAAACAGACAACTAAGATTGGTTATCTGTGGAGATTCATTATTTATGTTAGTCTTTTACCTATCTCCAAATTATATTGTTTGCTTTTATTGTTGCTAATTTTTAGGATTTCTAGTTGGAATATTAATATACCTTCAGATATAGCATTTGGAAATATTTTATTCCATTCTATTAGTTACTTTTAACTCTGTTCACATTGTTTTTGGATATACAATATATTTTAATTTTTTAGGGAGTTTGTATACCCTTTCGTTGCCTATGCCATGGAAATCATATCCAAGAAATCACTGCCAATTTCAATGTTGTGAGGTTTTATGACCCAGATTTTCTTCTAAAAGTTTACAGTCTTAAGATTTATATTTAGGTCTTTTATCTATTTTGAGTTAATATTTGTATATGTGTTAGGTAAGGGTCCAGTTTTATTATTTTTCATGTAATTATTATTTTTCAACAATATTAATTAAAAGATTATTATTTCTTCCACCAAATGTTTGTGGAAACCTTGTCAAAAATAACTTGACAATATATGGAAGAATTTATCTCTAGGCTTTTATTTAACTCCAATGGTTTATATATCTGCCTTTATAACAGTACTACACTGTTTCAATTATTGTAGCTTTATATGGTTTGAAATCAGAAAATATACATCTTCTAACTTTGTTCTTTTTCGAGATCGTTTTGGGTATCTAGAGTCCATATTCCATATTAGGATAGATTTTTTCTGAAAAATAAATAAATAAATGTATGATAGTTTCACCTAAAAAAAAAAGAAAAAAATATTCTCTGGTAAGCAAGAAAGCAAAAAGAAATATTGAAATGTTATCTTTAAGTCATCAAAAGCTTGGTATCAGACAAATGAAACTGTTATGTGAGATTATCATTGTTAATTTTGGAAAAATTGCTATAATACTAGATGTCAACCACTAAGCCAAGCATGGGAGGAGGGATGGGGAGGAAATGGGGTGGGGATCGGGTAGGGGCTAAATGGGCAATGTGTGCTTGTATGTCTACAAAAGTATTTTTTTATCCCATTATGATGTAGGATTACAGTGCACTAATACAAAATAAATAAATTTTAAAAATAAAATAAAATAAATAAGAAAGATGTATATAGTGTATTGGTGGAATATTTGACATAAGTTTTTTTCATAACTGCACTCTAATGAATTTTTCTGGGTATTACCTCAACATTATTTCATGTTTTAAAATTCATAACCCTTCCCTGATAATCACAGATGACTTTAGTCTCTTACATTTATAATACTAGAATGTTCAGGAAAAATGTACATATCCAGCTAAGTTTGTTCAGGTCAAATTAAAATGCTTTTATTCTTAACTTTGTTAAGGCAAATTTGTAAAATGCCATTCATTTTTATACATAACATCTAATGTAATGTAATTTCCCAACTCATTTTTATTAAATACATATCTCTTATAAGTATTATAACTAGGATGCAATGATAATCTTTCGTCAAAGAAAAAATAATAAAATCAGATCTTAATATTATCTTGATACCATGTTTTAGACTCCTTATGGTGTAAAACATGTTTTAGACTCTGTATGGTATAAAATATGAAGAAAAAAATAAATCTTCTTAGTATACTAGGAGAGGAAATATCATTCATACTTGTATTTCTTTCTATTTTTAAATTCCTAAAAGTATTTTTTGAAATGATTCTAGTCTTCATTCTGAAACATTGTTTCATTTTTAATACCTAGTGTCATTTTTTAAGGTATTTACCTTGGTATATTTTACATTCTAATTAAATTAAAGCCCTTGAATTTTAATTGGTGAACCTAAACAGCTTAGCCACTGTGGATGTAAATGTTTATATTATTATTACAATTACTAAAGGGTCAGAATTCTTCTATGCTTTGTCTGTTTTTGTTCTTTCTAGTCTATTTTAAATGTGTGTACCATGTGTACAACTGGAAATTAATAGGTGCTGGATGCATTTGGTAAAAGACTGGGAAACCAATGACTTGTAGACATATGCTAATGTACCTTATATAATACTCATATACCTCATGATACTATTAGAACAACAGTTAGTATTACTGGTTATCATTGTTATATTTTTTAATTTTAGTTTGTTTTGAAATTATTGCTGCTACTTTAAAACTAAAGAAAAACATTTTCTTATTTTGAGAGTATATCATATAATTTAGTACAGTATTTTTCCCTATTTAGCAAACTAATTTGAATATGTGGCTTAAATGCAGAATACATTTTGTAATACAGCATTTCACAGCTATATTTTTTTCACATGATTTACTGGTGTAACATAGAACTGTTTGTCCCTTTCAGCCCTCAGGCCTGGAGAGCTAAATACGGTGTTTGTTCCCTCTAGCACAATCCACTCCAGAGAGCCAAAGTGGAAGGGGATGTTTTGGGTGCCCAGTGATCCCTGCTGACAAGCAATGTGAGAACTGTTGGCCTCACTGCTCTGTATACCTCAAGGGTCTGAGCATAGCTTGGGCAGAACTCTCTCGCAGGGGCATGGACTCTGGCAGGCTGAGCTAGAGTATGTGACATTAGTTTTCTCTATCATGCTGGTTCTTTCCAGGAGCAATAAAGGAGCTCCTAGAGTATACCATTCACTGGCCTCCGTGCTCAGACTTCTTGATTCAGTAAGTTTGATTTGAAGTCTAATAACCTGTCCTTTTCTTTTTATATTGGTTCATTGTAACTACACATCATAATCAGGTCTTGTGTGATAGAAACATACATGCACACAGAAGTTGTGTGTTTCTCTCCAGGTTTAAGTTCTTAGAGTAAGGATGCTTCAAGTGAGGGAGTGAAATTTGAGAACAACTGCTTTTGGGGATTTGTTGCGGCTATAGTTTATTTCTTCAGATTGCCTTAAATTATCCTGTTTTGGGCTCCTGAAATCTTATATACTAGTAGAATTTTATTTTTCTCTATCAAAGGACCATTCTCAGAACAATGATATGCAACCTTGCAATTCCTGGAGGATTGCTATTGATATTGTTATCATTTACTCCTTTGTATGTTGAGTAGAGGCATGTTGATGACTGGTAGTTGCAATTCCTCTCTTCATTCTAACTATACATTGTTCAGGCTTCTTCTTGTCTTTCTCTGGACTTCACTTTAAGTCAGTTTGGGTAGATATTTTAGATTCCTGTTCAAACACTGACAAAAGAGAGTTCTTTTTCTTTTCATAGTTTACTAGGTTATTCATATAAACTCCTGCTTAAAAAAAGGCTATAAAATATAAATACTAGCTTTATAAAAGCTAGTTAGTTATAAGCTTTACTTTTTATTATTATTATTATTATTATTATTATTATTATTATTATTATTATTAGTGGTGGTGGTACTGGGAGTGGAATCCAGGAGCTTTTCTACCTCTGGGCTATATGCTTCCAGACCTATTTTATACTTTATCTAGAAACAGGGTCTCACTAAGTTGCTGAGAGCCTCACTAAGTAGCTGAGGCTGGCTTAGAACCTGTGCAATGATGCTCCTGTCTCAGCCTTCCAAGCACTGGGATTACAAGCATGCGCCACCACACCCAGCTTTACTTATTTTAATTTAGACATTTGTAAAATAGGTAAATGGAAATAAATTATTCTAAGCTTTTTGAATTTATTGTAAAGTGTTTGATTACAAAATAATATTGTTGCTAAATGAAGATTAATTCATATTTCACTTCTGTGGTTAATTTTTGAAAATTGTAGGTAAGTATATAAGTATGAAATTATTATACTGAAAAAATAGAGTAATGAAAATATTTTAAATAAGATTATAAAATAATATTACCCAGGAGAGAACAAAGAGAAATAAAATAGTAAAATAAAAAAGAAAAGCCAGTTGTATACTGCTCACATGATATAAATGACATAAAATATTGAAAGAAAAACTTGATAAAATAGTTATCATGTTAAAAGTAACAAAAAAGTTTATGTATCCCCCCCAAAATTTTTTTTAAATATTTCAAGGGAAAAATACTTACTACAGATAAGTTGAAGCAGCTTCAAATCTTAGTAAGTTGAAATAGCATCTAATTGTTCATTTTTGTGCAATGTTATGACAATTAAATATTTGTATAGTCTCAGTTATATAGCTTCAAACAAAAAAAGTAAAATTGGACAAATTAAACTGGGAATGGTGGTGCACTCCTATAATCCCAATACTTAGGAGGCTGAGACAGAAATTGCAGATTCAACGACAGCCTCAGCAAATAATAAGGCTTTTTTTTCATCAACTTAGTGAGACTATGTTTCAAAATAAAAATAAAATAGGACAGGGGATACAGTTTGAAGGTAGAGTGCCTTTGGGTTCAATCACTAGTGCCAAAGTAAAATGGAAAAAATCACAAAATAAAATTCATGAACCTGAAATCCTAGGTTAGGGAAATAATTGATCCTTGCAAGATAATAAATATATAAAGCCCAGTAGAGAACCACCATCAGATACTGTAGTAGAGTAAGGACCTACAAACTTATCTTCGATGAAAATATTAAGAAACTGGAAAAAGCCTATGAATCAACACTTTCAGTTCATTGAAAATTAGCCAAGGGCTTGCAACAACCATGGTAGTATTTATTCAAGAAAAACAGATGAGTCTCAATAAGGTGGTGGAATTTAAGTTTGCCTATAGCCATATTTTCTATTCAACCCTGAGTGAGCAATAAAAAAACAATAGCCTATATTTCTGATGAAAAACAGAAGTCTTGAATTCACTAGAGAGACCAGAGAAAGGTGGGAAGCACTTTAAATCCTCTCTCCAGAAAGGTGGCATTCCTCCACATGTTGGTTGCTTTCTAACAGACATTACATAAATCAGCCCACCTAGTGAAAAGCCTTTTAACTTGGAATGTTTTTTGAAAACAATAAGAGGTAATTGTTTGACTTGGCAGCTGCTGAAGACTGTGGACTACAATTGGGAAAAGTAATAGGCTAACCAAAAACTCACTTCCTGAAGCCAGTATTACCATAAACAGATGGAGATATTCAAGATAAAAAAATATAGGTTAACATCTATAAATAAAAATTTGAAAATTCTTATCAAATAGCAAACTAAATTCTATACCATTTAAAAAGAAATTATGTACCATGTCAAAGTAGAATTTATCTCAGTAGTTCAGGTTGATGTTTGCACTCAGTATAACTCTTTAATGTAATATCAATTATATCAATGTAATATTAATGAATGTAGCACATAATTCATATTAAAAATCACATTGAAAGAAAAGAACAAAACCCACATGATTTCTTTGATTTGAACAAATACCAAAGTAAATAGAATGTCCTCAATATAGAAAAGATCATTTCTTGGCAAAGTAGGAAGGAAATGTTAAAATATATAACCAGAATGGAATGAATGAAAGAAGTAATTTCTTCTCTGTTTGCTTATTATATAATTATATATAGAAAATCCTAAGAAATTCATATTAAAAATCATGAGAGTATATAAATGAGTTTGGCAATATAGCATGGCACATAATCAATATGCAATGTATTTGGCAATGTAGCAGAATTTATGATCAATATATTATCAGTCACTTGTACTTCTATATACTAGCAATGAACAATCTAAACATTAAGTTTATTCCTAAGTATTTTATTTTTGTGGTATATCCTGAGTTTAAATGATTTCTGAATTTTTTTCACTAAATTTATGGTTGGCATAAATCAAAGCTTCTGATTTTTTAAGGTTGACTTTGTATCCAGATACTTTGCTGAATTTGTTGATCAAATTCAATCGAATTTTACTTGATCAATTTGTTGATCAGGTTCTATAAGCTTTTTGGTTGATTTTATTGGGTCTTATAAGTATAGTATCATGTCACCTCCAAAAAGAAATAGTTTTAGTTCTTTTTTTTTTCTATTTGTACTCCTTTGATTTTCTTCATTTGCCTTTATTGCTTTGGCTAGAGTCTCAAGTGCTATACTGAAAAAAATGCTGGTGAGGATGTAGAGAAGTAGAAACTCTAATACATTGTTTGTGGAATGTAGATCAGTGAATCCACATTAGAAAATTGTATGGAGGATCCTCAGAAGAATGGGAATGAACCAACATATGATCCAGCAATATTACTTCTGGGTATCTACCCAAAAGAATAAAACAAAACTATCAAACGAATGCTTGCATATCTATGTTCATAGCCACACAATTCACAATTGCTAAACTATGGAACCATCCAAGATGTCCATCAACAGATGAATGGATGACAAAACTATGAAATATATACAGAATGGTATTTGTTAAAGAATAACAAAATTATGTCATTTGTGGGGATGTGGATGGAACTGGAGAACATTATACAAAATGAGATTAGTCAATCACAAAAAGTAAGAAATTGGATGCTTTCTGTGGTCAAACCTTAAAATCTATGCTGAAAATATGATAAAAAGCTACATGTTATATAGCATCATTTGTGTGAAATGTCCAGCATAGTGACTAGAACCCATAGAGACAGAAAGCAAAGTAGTGCCTGCTAAGCTGGAAAGTGAAAATGAAGAAAAATAATTAATAGCAGCATTTGTCTTCAGGAATACAAATATTCTACAATTAGGGAAAATGGTTGCAGATTTTTGTAAATATACTAATTATCACCAAATTATATGTTATTTTTTATTTTATATTATTTTTTATTGGTGCACTGTATTCATACATCATAGTGGGATTAAAAAAAAAAAAAACTTTTGTAAACATACATGCACACATCGCCCAGTTAGCCCTTACCCGATCCCCACCCCATTTTCTCCCCATCCCTCTTTCCCATGCTTGGCTTAGTGGTTGACATCTAGTATTATAGCAATTTATCAAAAATTAAAAATGATAATCTCACATAACAGTTTCATTTGTCTGATACCAAGCTTTTGATGACTTAAAGATAACATTTCAATATTTCTTTTTGCTTTCTTGCTTACCAGAGAATTTTTTTTCTGAAACTATCATATATTTACTTATTTATTTTTCAGAAAAAAATCTATCCTAATATGGAATATGGACTCTAGATACCCAAAACGATCTCGAAAAAGAACAAAGCTAGAAGATGTATATTTTCTGATTTCAAACCATATAAAGCTACAATAATTGAAACAGTGTAGTACTGTTATAAAGGCAGATATATAAACCATTGGAGTTAAATAAAAGCCTAGAGATAAATTCTTCCATATATTGTCAAGTTATTTTTGACAAGGTTTCCACAAACATTTGGTGGAAGAAATAATAATCTTTTAATTAATATTGTTGAAAAATAATAATTACATGAAAAATAATAAAACTGGACCCTTACCTAACACATATACAAATATTAACTCAAAATAGATAAAAGACCTAAATATAAATCTTAAGACTGTAAACTTTTAGAAGAAAATCTGGGTCATAAAACCTCACAACATTGAAATTGGCAGTGATTTCTTGGATATGATTTCCATGGCATAGGCAACGAAAGGGTATACAAACTCCCTAAAAAATTAAAATATATTGTATATCCAAAAACAATGTGAACAGAGTTAAAAGTAACTAATAGAATGGAATAAAATATTTCCAAATGCTATATCTGAAGGTATATTAATATTCCAACTAGAAATCCTAAAAATTAGCAACAATAAAAGCAAACAATATAATTTGGAGATAGGTAAAAGACTAACATAAATAATGAATCTCCACAGATAACCAATCTTAGTTGTCTGTTTCTCTGGTTCTTATGTGTGCTACCTATTTCTTCTTTGTACTTAATCTCTTTGAGTATTTTCTCTACCGCTGGTTTTGAAGACATAAATTCCTTCAGTTTCTGTTTGTCATGGAAGCTTCTTATTTCCCCATCTAATTTGATAGAAAGTTTTGCTGGGTAGGAAATTTTTGGCTGGAAGTTGTTTTCTTTCAGAGTTTGGAATATGTTACTTCAAGCCCTTCTGGCTCTCATGACTTGGTTTGGGAAGTCTGGAGTGATTCTAATTGGTTTGCCTCTGAATGTCACTTGGCCCTTTGTTTTTGTTGCCTTTAGGATTCTCTGCTTGGCTTCCACATTGGTCATTTTGACAATTATGTGGCGTTGAGATCCTCTTCTCTGATCCTGTCTAAAGGGAGTTCTATAAGTTTCCTGGACCGGTGTATCGACCTCTTGCTCTATGTTTGGAAAATTTTCTGCTATTACTTCCTTGAAGAGATTGTTGATCCCTTTGGTTTCACCTTCTTTTCCCTCCTCTATTCCAATTATTCTTAGGTTAGCTCTCTTAAAATGGGCCCATATTTCTTCAATGTCAGATTCCTGCTGTCGGATTTTTTTTTTTCTAAATTAGAAACTATGCGTTCTTTTCTGAATGGTCATCTTCTAAGAGAGAGATTCTATTCTCCATGTGGTCTAATCGGTTGTTTGTACTTTGAATTGAGGGCTTTACTTCATTAATTTCATCCTTTATCTCTTTTTGGCTCTCTCTCAATTCGTTTCGAAACACTTCTATTATTTATACAGTTATTTTCCTGATTTGATGTTCTATAAATCTCTGAATTTCTGTTTTATCGGGTTCTGTTGTTGTGGGGTTGTGGGCATTCATTGCTCCATCGTTATTCCTCTTTCCCATGATTTCAGAAGTTTGTGCCTTCTCTGGGTTCTTCCCTTGGGTCACTACAACTTCACTTAAGGTGTTCTGGATCTGGAGTCTGTGGTATTTCAGTCCCCACTACTCCTTTACTGGGTTGTATTGCAGAGTCTCAGACCCAGGGAACCATTTGAGGCTGCTTTAGACCATGGGGGGTGCCAAGTTGGGTGTTCTCCTATGGTGTGATATCTCTTCCACCGCCACTCCCTCACTGGGTCAGGGCCCTGTGAATGCAGTACTGAGATTTCTCCTCTAGAAGCCGCAATTTGACTCACTGTTGTTGAGTTCACAGACGGAGCTGTAGTGGACTTGGTGAATTCGCTGCTGCTGCCCCCAGTGGCAATATGGCACCGCTGCCGTGCCCTCGGCCATGAGGCTGGCGTATTTCTTCTCTGGTTTTGAGCTCTGCTCTGAGTCCCTGCAGGGTGTGCTTAACCCAGCCACTGGGAGCTTTAGATGCTTCCTGTGCCAAAAAATCTGCTGAATTCCACCCGGCTGTTCCACAGCGGCTCACCTCAGCCCGCTGTCTACCACTCCTCTCTGGAGCCTGGTGGGGTGTTGAGTGCATTGGTCTGTAGCTGTCCAGTGAATTTGCCGCTGCCGCCGGCAGTAAGGCACTGCTGCCACGTCCTCAGGCGTGAGGCCGGCATATCTCCTCTCTGGTTCTGAGCTCCATTCTGAGTCCCCCTCCTCTCTGGGGCCTGGTGCTGCCCAAATTATATTTTAAATGGATACATTTTGTGGTTTGAAAGTTACATCTCAATAATCAATAGCAACTATAAGAAATTATAATATGAATTATGAGAAATTTTGTAAATGTTCAATTTACCAGAAATGTTCAATTATTTTGAAATTTAAAAATATTCTAAAGACCCATAGAGTAAAAATATATCACAGTGGAAACAGAAAATATTTAGACTTAATTAAAGCTAAGACATTATTTGCAAATCAAAACTTATGGGTCATAAATTGGAATTTAAGTTTAGAGAAAAATGTAGTAGCTATAAATAGAAAAACAGTGCATAAAGTCAAAGAACTCATCACATGCTTCAAAGTATTAGATATGGGGAACAACTTAAAAGAATAGATAAAAGAAAAAAACAATAAATCCACAATTTAATGTATAAAAATAGTCCACTCTAAGCTGATCAGAAAAATCACAATCTGACTATGAAAATAGTAATAAAATTAATAAGCTATCAAGATACTCACACACACTTACACACTTACACATACACAAAGTGTGAGTTAGTGTTTCTAATATAAAAAAGCTGAGAATATACAGATGCTGACATTTAAAAATCTAGACCCAATTGTAAACAGTAACCATGTAAATTCATTTGAATACATAGATGAAATGGACAAATTTAGAAAAATGGAAACCTTAAAAAAACACTCAAAAAGGAAAAAGAAACAGAATAATTTGTTTATTAAATAAACTGAATATAAATTTTAAAATTAAGTAATTTAAATAATAAATCATAATAGAAATAATGTAAACATTTGAAAAATTTTAAATGATTTAACATCTTAACCATAATGCAAAAATTTTCCATAAGCACTAATTTTATCTAAGTTGTGAATTCTACAAAACATTTGAGGAATATACATATCAATCATGTGTATTCTAAACCCTTCTAAAGAACAAGTGGAAAATTTTGACTAGGCTTTAATTAATGCACTATACTTTTTGTCACACTTGATAAAGACATTCTAAAAATAAATTATTGAATAATCTCCAAAATCAACATTTATACAGGATAGTACCAATATTTTATACTGAATCTTGAAGTGTTGTATATGAAATTTATTCAAAAAATGTAAGGGTAGTTTAACAATCAAACTTTTTTCTGTATTTGAAAAATGAATGAGAAACAGCATGTCTTCACATTTTTAGAAACTATTAGTTTTCATTTCATTTTTGTTCAATGAATCCAGACACAATACCATTTTTTCACTATAACAGGTTTTAGAGCTTTGTGCAGACACTTTAATGAAAATATGTCAACTCTTGAGGGCATTTCTCTTTAGGAAAATCTCTAACAGCAGGACCCTTTGAATTATATCGTACAGATCAACCTGATGTTACATTTTCAGCTGTTCCCTCTGAAGTCTTTGAGAACTATAAAGAAAATGAAACAATAATTATTTTATGACTATCATAATTACTGAAATGAGATCACATGGTATATCTGCATTCATCTTGCATGTTTAAATGTTGTTAGAAAACGAGTAAAAAATTTGCGTGCCGAAGTTAACTGTAATTCAGAAATGACCCCTTCTCACTTTGAATTTCTTTTTTAAAAATTTTTACTGGTTCACTGTAGTCATACATTTTAATGGGATAAAAGATGGTGGAGACATACATGGACATATCACCCAATTAGCCTTTACCCATTTTCCACCCCATTCCCTTTCCCTCTCTCCTCATGCTTGGATTAATGATTGACATTAATATGTTTGTTAAAGTATATCATGTGCTTTAGAGGAGTTCCCTTTCCCCACTCCAATACCCTCAGGTCTCCTTATTGGCTTATCTATAGAATCTCCTTCTTCAACTAGAGTTCCTCCTGTTACCCATTTCTTCCTAGCCTTCACATATTACGGAAAGCACCCAATTTCTTATTTTTTGTAACTGACTAATCTCACTTAGCATAATGTCTTCCAGTTCCATCCATTTCCCTGAAAATGATGTAATTGTGTTTTTCTTAATGGCTGAGTAAAACTCCATTGTGTACATACTTCACAGTTTTGTAATCCATTCATTTCTTGATGGACATGATGGCTGGTTCCATAGTTTGGCAATGATGAATTGTGCAGCTGTGAACATAGATACACATGCATTAGTTTGGTAGTTTGGTTTCCTTTCTTTTGGGTAGATACCCAGAAGTGGTATTTCTGGATCAGATGGAAAGTTTGTTAGCAATCTTCTGAGGATCCTCCATACTGTTTTCCAAAGTGCTTATACTAATTTGCATCCCTACCAACAATGTTTTAGAATTTCCACTTCTCCACATCCTTGCCAGCATTTGTTGTTGTTTGTGTTTTGAATGATTGTCATTCTAGTTGGAGTTAGGTGAATCTCAGTGTAGTTTTGATTTTCATCTCTCTGATTGCCAGTAATGTTGAGCATTTTTTATGCATTTGGCCATTTGATTTTCTTCCTTCATGAAGTGTCTATTTAATTCACTTGCCCATTTTTTGATTGGGTTATTTTAATAGTACCAAATTTCTTGAGTCCTCTATAGAGTTTAGATATCAGTCATCTATCAGAGAAGTAGTTGGCAAAAATCTTCTCCAATTCTGTTGACTCTTGGTTGAGGTTCTTCCTTTGCTGTACAGAAGCTATTCAATTTCATGCAATCCCACATATTGATTCACCTTTTAGCTTTTTATGCTTTTGGGTCTTGTTGAGAAAGATTTTATCTGTGCCTATATGTTGCAATGTTGGACCTATGCCCTTTTCAAGAATCCTCAGGTCTCTGGTCTAATTTTCAAGTCTTTGATACATCTTGAATTGACTCTTGTGCAGGGTGAGAAAGTAGAATTTAGTTCCATTTTTTGCATATGGTTAACTAGTTTTGCATATGGTTTTTGCCCCTTTGCCAAAAATCAATTTGCTGAAAGTGTGTGGATTTGTTTCTGAGTCTTCTATTCTACTCCATTGGTCTATGTATTTGGTTTTGTGCCGGTAACATGCTTTTTTTTTTTTTTTTTTTTTACTATGGCTTTGTAGTATAGTTTAAATTAAGGTATTGTGATTCTTCCTGCATTGTTTTTGTTGCTGAAAACTACTTTAGCTGTTCTGGGTTTTTTGTATTTCCAAATGAATTTAAGAACTGAGTTTTCTATGTGTATGAGGAATGAATTTGGTAATTTCATGGGTATTGCATTGAATCTGTAGATCACTTTTGAAAGTATGGCAATTTTGATGATCTTTATTTTGCCTAGCCATGAAAATGGATGATCTTTCCATATTATAAGATCTTTGATTTCTTTTTTCCAATATTTTATAGTTTTCTTTTTAGAGGTCTTTTATCTCCCTTGGTTAGGTGTATTCCAAAGTATTTTTTTTTTTTTGTGAGAAATCCTGAGTGGAATTATTTTCTGGATTGCTTTTTCATTGGATTTATGATTGGTGTACAAAAAATTTTAAGATTGATTTTGTATTCAGACACTTTGCTGAATTTGTTGATCAGTTCTATGAGCCTTTTGGTTGAGTTTGTTGAGTCTTCCAAGTATAGTATCATGTCATCTGCAAATAGTGAAAGTTTGAGTTCTTCTCCTATTTGTACTCCTTTTATTTCCTCTTCTTGCCTTATTAGTCTGGCTAGAGTTTCAAGTACTATATTGAAGATAAGTGGTGATAATGGACATCCTTGTCTTGTTCCTCTTTTTACGGAGAATTTTCAAAGTTTTTCCCCATTTAATATGATGTTGGCAGTGGGCCTATTGTAGATTGCCTCCATGATGTTGAGGTATGTTCCTTTATTCCAATTGTCTGCAGTGCTTTTATTGTAAATGGATGTTGAATTTTATCAAATGCTTTTTCAGCATCTTAAAATAATTGTGTGGTTTTTGTCTTTGGTTCTGTTTATATGATGAATTACATAGACTAATTTTCATATGTTGAACCAGCCTTGCATTCCTGGGATGAACCCTACCTGGTTTTGGTGTATGCTTTTCTTGATGTGGTTTTGAATGCATGTTGGTAGTATTTTGTTTATCTGTTTTGCATCCAAGATCATCAAATATATAAGCCTGCAGTTTTTCTTTCTTGAACTGTCTTTATTTGGTTTTGGTTTTAATGTTATGATTGCTTCATTGAATGTTTTTGGGAGAGCTCCTTTTTTCCCTTTTCACAAAATAGATTGAGAGTATTGGGATTAGCTCTTCTATCAAGGTTTTATTAAAATTCATGTGGGAAACCAACTAGTCCTGGGCTTTTCTTTGATGGTAAGATCATTATTGCTGTTTTAATAGCTTTGATTGCTATTGGCAGGTTTAAATTTTCTGTATCTTCTTGAATCAGTTTAGGCAAGTTGTATTTATTTAGACAGTTAAAAATTTTCTCCAGATTTTTTAATTTTGTTGGAGTATAGTTTTTCAAAGTAGTTTTTGATAATCCTATGAATTTCTACACTGTCAGTAGTGACATCTCCCTTTTCATCTCTTATCTTTCATAATTTGGGTTGATTTTCTCTCTCTCTCTTTTTTTTTTTTGGTTAGGTTGGCTAGTGGTTTAATTATCATGTTAATTTTTTTGAGAAACCATCCTTTGCTTTTGTTGATTTTCTGTATTTTTTTGTTCTCTACTTCATTGATTTATTATATGATTTTAATACTTTCCTGTCTTCTACTGGCTTTTGGGTTAGATTATTCCTGTTTTACAAGGGCTTTGAGATGTGTCATTAGGTTATTTATTTGATGATTTTCTGTTTTTCTTATGTGGTCACTCAAATGCAGAAGAGCCAATCCATCTCAAATAAAACTTGCTTATTGAAACTGACTACTCTCAGACCATTTAAAAAATTTTGCTATTCATATATAATTTGAGTGGCATCAATCATAATGTAGGTATGCTACAAATTTATTTTGATGTAGCTGCATATTATTTTCTCTCTTATAAATTACTTGACTTGATAAATTATTAAGTGTAATATCATGATCTAAGTTATGTGAAGTTGGTGTAAAAATAACCTATCAGAATAATAAATCTAATAATTAATTTGACAGAATAATATTTCTATACTTATTTTTTACTATTTTTATTGGTTCATTGTTGTCACACACCTCAATGGGATACAAAATGGTAGAAGGCCTATATACATACATTACTCATTTAGCCCTTCCCCAATTCTCATTCCATTTCTTTCCCTCTCCCTCTTTCTCATGGTTGGATTACTGATTAACTTTAATATGTTTATGGATGTACATCATGCACATCAGGTAATTTACCTCTTCCCCCCTCCTATTCCCCTCAGTTATGTCACCTTATTTGCTCATCTATAGATACTCCTTATTCATCTAGAGTTTCTCCTGTGATCCATTTTCTCCCTAACTTTTACATATTAGGGAAAACATCCATTTTTTTTTTTTTTACTTCCTGTGATTAACTAATCTCACTTAGCATAATGTTCTCCAGTTTCATCCTTTTCCCTGCAAATGATGTAACTTTGTTGTTTTTTATGACTGAGTAAAATTACATTATGTAAATATTCTATAGTTTTGTAATCCATTAATCTGTTAATGGACATCTTGGCTGGTTCCATAATTTAGCAATTGTGATTTGTGCAGCTATGAACATAGATATAGATATGCATCCATTAGTTTGGTAGTTTTGTTTCCATTCTTTGGGGTAGGTACCCAGAAGTGATATTGCTGGATCATATGGTAGGTTCGATGGAAAACAGTATATTCTCAGAAGAATTTCGCTGAGATATATTTTTTACAACAAAAAATATTGTAAAACTGTGGGAAGATTACCCATCTTACAGAAATGTTGTGAGGATTCATTGAGATACCATACAAGTTTTCTGGGTTGTAGCTAGCATTTTATATGCACAATTAGTTTGAGTTTTCTTGATTTTCTTCTTGTTACAGACAATTTCATTTTTGTCTCCCAATCCTATACCCTAGAATGGACAGCTTTTTGATTGATCTAATTTGATCAGTTCAATACTCTTAATGTAATTTAAACAGTGATGTAGGTATGGAAAAATCAAGTATCTTTCTTCTCTAAATAGTAAAATGTTGATCACATAAATACTAGGGCCAACTGGTAGTTTGTTGGATTTGAAACTTTCATACTAGTTTGTGTACAAGACCATAGGATGACTGAGTAAGATGAGGGAAAGATGTCAAGGAAGAAAAGGCAGCAGTATGAAATGTCATAACTCATTTCCAGAAAGTAGCTGGCATCCTCAGATCCTCATATATAGGGTCTAAAACTCAATTTCCATTAGGCATATCCTCAATTTCCATTATTTGGTATGTCTTTTTTTATTGGTGCATTATAGTCATACATCTTAATGGAGTACTAGATGGTAGAAGCATATGTGAACACATCACTCATTTTTTTTAGAAATATGTTTTACTTTAGCTAGCTTGAATATATTTTACTCAGTACAAATTTGGATATAAAATTTCTCACTTTCCATTACTTTTTAAATTCTGTTTTCAGCATCAAATATTAGTTTACAAAGTATTAAGTTGTATTATAATATTTTATGAATATTGATTTTAAGTAAGACTATAAGATTGGTTAATAGGCTATATAATAACAAGCACTTATATTGTGTAGTGCAGTTTAAAACTAAAATGGCATTTTTTAACCATTAAAATATTGGTGGACTCATCATATATTGAATATTTGAAGAAAGTAGATATAAATTATTTAAGCCTATTTTGGGAAAATGATCAAAACATGAGTTGTGCATGAAACACACTAGTCCTAAATTTTATTTTTATATTTATCATCTAGAATGCTTTTGTTCAAGATAATAATGAGTTAATTAAAATAAAAGCCTATTTATATGGTCGTGTAAGAATAAGTAAACTATTCAATAATGTCTGAATATTTTGGCTCACTTCAGTGTTTTAACTCAGCTATCTTCAGTGTATTGTATGTTATCTTTAGTTTTTAATGTATCCAAAATGAAATATGTCTACAACATAACAAAAATTGCCCATCCTGGATTGTTAGTATGTTCTTGTATGCAAACTCTACCAAAAGTCCCCCCAGCATACTTCTTCTTAAGTGCATTGGTGAGATTTGGGTAGGGTAACATTTTGCATTCAAATGTCCAAACAAAATTTTATTTTTGTGATACTAGTGTGGAACTCAGGGATCTTCTACCTCCAGGCTACACCCACAGGCCTATTTTATATTTTATTTGGAAACAGGTCTTACTAAGTTGCTGAGAACCTAAGTATCTGAGACTGAACATGAATTTGAGATCCTCCTGTCTCAGCCTCCCAAATACTGGGATTACAAGTATGTACCACCACATCCAGTTCCAAGCAGAATTATGAATATTTCATTTTTATTTTCAAACATGCCCACATTTGAATGATAAATTTTATGCCTAGTCTTGGTTGGGTCATATGCCTATGTCTTAGAAGAATGGAGGTTCATAAGAAAGCAAGTATCTAATATCAGGTTCTGTCTTGCAAACTGATTCTGCCAAAGGATAAAAAATGACTTTGAGTCACCAAGCAGTAATCTCTTCCACATGTTAAATACTAAACAATTCCCATGTTTTGATTATGAAGCTAAATATTGTGCCAATTATACTAAATCACTTGTGCTAAAATTCTCCAGATGATCTAGTTGTCTATGAATGTAAATTTAGGAAGCAGTACTAATGAATCAATTTTATTATTAGGAGATATGCTATTTTGAATGCTATTTTGATAGATTTATAATGATAAAATTAGCAGCTTCTCTACTTTTTGTGTATTTAAATTTACTTTTTTAGTGATCACTTATTTTCTTTTGTTTTCCACTAGAATTAGACGAAGTGACCAGGCAACTTATGACCCAAACTGCTAAACCAACCTTTGGACACCTGACAGATGTAAGTAAAATGTTTAAGTTATCGTATATAACACCATTCATGGTAATTCAATGCAAACAAGCACTTAAGTTTTTATATATAGAACTTTCCTACTAAAGTGACTTTAACATCTATACTATTTTAAAGGAATAAAAATCTATAAAATTATGATACATTTACCTATTTAATATGTTTTAATTTTACTTATGGTAATGTTTTTGATAATATAGATATGTAGAGTACAAAAACTTTTATGACATATCTCAACAAAAGCATACTTGTAAGAAGCCTTACTTAAAAGTTTCACATATCTAAAGAGGAGTATAAGCATTTAAACAGATATTTCAAAGATTGTGGGTTCCTTCTTTTAGTTTTAGCATGTGCATTTCATATAAATAAAATATTAGTTGTGGTTTCAATGAATCTACCTTATGCTAATCTGTATAAAATTCATATTTAGAGTGTACATAGAGGACTATGATCCACTATGTCTTAGTCCATGTTAGAATATTTAATAATTTATGCAAATAGTATGGTTAAGCAAGTCTATGATAGTAAAAAGTAATGACCATTCAAGTCAATGGCATCCAGAAGGCTTTGGAGAAGCCCAAGAGGTACTGACGGCCTTGCTCTTCATGAAAAGAAGGCAGGACCAAAGCAGGATAAACATCTCTAAATCCACATGTGTGGTGATGCTGTTTTTGAAAGGTGCACTGTGACCCTCACTAGAAAGAAATGGCAGAGAAGTCAGATGGAGAAAGAAATGGATTAGCAGTTCCACCAAATACAATCATTGAGGACTGGTAATACCAAAAGGGGATTTTAAAAGACTGGTTTATACTGTGGTGCAAAGTGTCAGCTCTCCCCTCTGTCTCCCAACAGAATTCTTAGTGCAAACCATATGACTCTGTTGTTTTCAATGTTTCCTTATGGCTGAATTTGAACACATATTTAGTCCTCCTTTAGGACTAAAGTGTGGTGAGAAGTTCCCCAATCCCCCAAAAAGGCAACATCTGGGTTATATTTTGAAAACTCATCTGGAATTTGTGAATGAGGGTGTTAAATTTTCCTGTGTTTTGAATTAAATAAAATTGATGAAAGAGAGACAAATGTGTCTCCTCACTGTAGTTTCTAAAAGACACAAGCCATGGCAATAGTTAGAGTGCGACCTCATAGAAGAAAGACATTGTAAGATGAGCATTTGCAAGTCTTAATGGCACCCTGTTGGTACTGATAATGGCGGCATATCCTCTGAACTTGAGTTTTACCTACTGATCTTTGTTGGAACTTTGCCTATACAAAGGAGGACAAGTCTGGAATTGAGGAAAGATAGTTTCTTTATCATGAAGTCATAAGATGAAATTAAAAAAAGAAAAAAAGAGCCAGGCATGGTGGCACGCACTTGTAATTCCAGTACTTGGGAGGCTGAGATAGGAAGATCACACAGGTTCAAAGCCAACCTCGGCAACTTACTGAGACCCTGTTTCAAAATAAAATATATAATAGGTCTGGGAGTGTAGCCAGAAGGTAGAAAGCCCCTGGGTTCCATTCCTAGTATCACACACACACAAAAGACTACTTCAAAATAGGATGATTCAGAGGAGTCTAGGACCCCCGATCTCTTATTTGGGAGAAGTATTTAAGCTAGGAGTGAATGGAGCCTAGAGTATCAGAGGTAAATCCTGAGTGCTGCCTTCATTTCTGGGTGATGGGTTGGAAAAGAAACATATAATTTTCTGTAGAAAAAAATTAATGATAAATGTTACTTGACAGATTTGGTGGGGATAGGAATTACTTGAAAGGGCTGAAGAAACATCTTAAACTGCCATTTTCTTGAGAAGGTATCTGGATTTTGCTTCTCAGGAGTCCAAGGATCATGGGAAATGGGAGGTGTCAGGGGAGTCAACTCTGAAAGGCAGCAGAAAAAGAAAAGTGGAACATGGATAAAATGCTAGGTTAAAAGTGTATCTGGAGAGATATTTAGAAGAAAATAGACGTTTCCCATTAAATTCCTTAAAGTTGTTTTCAGTAAAAGGTTGGAAGTAAATCCTCTATATTGTCCCAAAATTGTCAATTGTCACTAATGTTTTTTATGGGAAGAGATTTTTTTTAATGCTGAATGACATTAAGTATAACCTCCATCTTCCAGCTTGATGTGGGCAAGAACAGATGCTACATACTAATCCAGCCACATCTGTATTAAGCACAGAAAAAGTAAAATGGGTTAATAATGCTGCAAGCATTCATTTTTAATTTTCTATTTGTTGTCATATTGTTTTGTGACAGTTATCAAGCTACTCTGAGCTTTGCCTCCTTCAGGGGCATCTATTCTGGTACGCTGCACAAGCTAGCATTATTTTGGTAAATATAATCTGGTAGAGTCAAAATTAAATAAGTAGATAATATGTCTGAATAACACACACACTTAGAACTTTTATGCACTTTTTTCATGCAGATCAGCATTTTTCCACAGTCATGTAATTATTTTGACTAGTTTATACAAATTAGAAATTTCAGACATAGCTCAGTATTGCCTATAATTAAATGTTTAAATGAAGTCAATTTTATATGTGTAATTCCACAGAACCAATTTTCCACTCACCTGCTCAAACTGTGTTTAATTTCTCCATGTCTTTTTCTAAACTCATTATTGTTTTACCCTATACCATTGATTTATGAATAATCTAGAATTGACCATTATCTGTGGTATGAATTGACGGTTTTTTAAATTAATATTCAATTTTATTAGACCTCTGTCATTGCTTGTTTTGGAAAGGTCATTCTCTACCCATTGACCAAAATTGTCATTATTGTTATCAGTCAGGGAAATGTACATGCATCAATCTATGGATTCTCTGCCTTATAAAACAACTGCAGTTCATCCTCACATCAAGGGCATAATGGCTGAATTTTTGAGGCTTCATATAACTTGATTCGGTAGATTAAGCTATTCTTTGTTCTTCTTTATGGCTGTCTTATCAATTTTCGTCTCTTTGAATTAACATTAACATTTGGGAATCAAATAAATTTGTCAGGATCAACGAAATAACCTGCTGGGATGGATTTTAAGATTTTATCTTTGCTTTTGAATAGCTTTACTTTAGTAGGTCTACATATGGTTTTAGTTTTACTTTTACTTACTGTTTAGGTTTTAAGGGTTCATTTGTCTATGAGTTTGTATATCTTATTAGTTTTGAACTATATTTTCAGACCATACTTTTACAAATAATATGTCTGTTCCAGTCCATTTTTTCCCTTCTGGGGCTCCATTGAAATATATATGAAAAATTTTCAATGTCTGTATCTCTTCCCCTACATATTTTTAAATTATTATTAAAAGTAATCCTTGATTTTTATTTTTTATCTCTACTTTTGTTTACATATTTTAATTACTATTTCTTTCAATTTACTAATTCTATCTTCTGTGCTTTTTAATTTGTTGTTAAGTCAATCAATTTAATTCTTAATTCTCAGTTATACATATCCCATTATCAGGTAATATACTACCTTTTTAACATTTTATCCCAGCTTTCCTACTATATACTCTAGCATACTAAAGTTATTTTAATTCCCTTTTAGTAAAGAGAATTACTATTTTAATATTAAATTAATGTTATTACTTTAATATTATTTCAATATTAATAATATTAATATTAATAATAAATAAACAAATTATTTTAATATTATTATCCGTTTGATATTAATTTAATTTTAATAGTTTAATATTTTAATATCTTTTGCATTAAAGTATGTAATGTATTGTTTTTTACTTCTCTTTTAGTTCTATATCACCTAATCTTGCTGCTGTTTGACTGATAAGCTTTAATGGAACAGTGATTTCTTTAAAGACTTCAGATGATATCTTTCTCTTTTGTTCTGCATTTCTTTTGTTTGTAGATCAAATGTGGAAAAGGTTGTCTGCTTTAAGCTTAACCCATAGGGTAAACTGAGGAAGCATCACAAGTATAGTTGGACTTGATCTACTCTTCTTCATCTCTGTTACTCTCCAGAGTTTTCAATGGAATTGGGAAACATTATCTGGATCTCTCCTCCCGTATTTCCTAAATTCTAATTTTGTATCTTTATAGAAGACTGCTGAAAGCTCAGCTTATCCCTAGTTTCTAATGTTTCTTGCTTATTTTTTTAGCCTCTTGCTACGCACAAAAGTTTTGAAGAGACTAAGCATGTGCTCACATCTCTTGAAATCTTCATTGCAAGACCCAAAGAGCCACCAAAAACTCAACTGGTTTCTCTGTTCTCCAGCAGTGATCTAGGCAAATCCCTTGAGCAGTATCAGGAAATGACCCAAAGCACTTAAATTACCTCCACATTGATAAAATGACTTTTACAGGTCATCAAGTTTTTCAGTTTTATGGCATTAGCAGATCTCTAAGCCTTTGAAGACATGATTCCACCCCATTTCTCCCTTATTTTCTAATTTCACTCACAAAACCAATGGTCTACCACAAGGCAATTCACCTTATCCAAAAGAAGTTCTGAATATATTTTTCTGGTAAATATGAAACAAAACGTTTTGTTTAGGTTAATTTTATTTTTGTATTTCTTTTGGAATAATCAATTTATTATGGTTTTCTATCTGTAGGAACATGTCTAATTCTCAGTATATTTTCTGTAGAAGTGAATGACAGTACATTTCTCAATGAATGGGTCAAAGCTGTCTGAAACAATAAAACTGAATAATATACCACCCGTGTATTTGACACACACAGAAAAATAGTTAACTCATATATATATATATATATATGTGTGTGTGTGTGTGTGTGTGTGTGTGTGTGTGTGTGTATATGTATATATATACATTTATATGTATGTATATATGTATATATATGTATGTGTACATATATATGTGTGTGTATGTATATATATATATATATACATATATATGTATGTATATATAGTATATATATGTATATATATGTGTATGTATACATATTTATCTATCTATATCTATCTATCTATCTATCTATCTATATACACACACACACACACACACACACACACACACACACACACACATATGGTACTGGGGTTTCTGGAAGCCCTTCTACCTCCGGGCTACACTCCCAGACCTATTTTATATTTTGAAACAGGGTCTCATAAGCCAGCACGGCTGGCTTCGAACTTTCACGATCCTCCTGTCTCTTCTCCCAAGTGCGGGGATTACAAGCGTGTGCCACCACGCCCAGCTTTAACTCTCATATTTTAAAATACCTGTTCTAAGATTTTATCATGTACATGATACAAAGACTCTTTTTTCCCACTTTATTCTTGATAGAAAGGTTAGATTTCAAGAAAGGTATTCAGTTGCTGTGCTTTAGTAAATAAATGAGGCTCATGGAAAGCAATGGAAGTATAAAACGTAAACAAGTAATTATTGCAAAAAGTATTTTAGGTACAGAAAGTGCAAAGTATTTTAGATACAGAAAGATTAGAAGGGAGACTTTTTTCTCTGTGTGTGTGTGTATGTGTGTGTGTGTGTGTGTGTGTGTGTGTGTGTGTGTGCGCATACACATGCTTCTGGCCTCCATGATGTGAGAACAGAGCCCTGCTGGCTCTCTCCCTCTCTCTCTATTTCCTTTTCACCACCATGCCCTGAGTTCCACAGACCCTGGCTCACATGGACTGAACTTCAAAATCTTCAAACATTGTGAGAAAGTAAATCTTCCTTCCTCTAAGTTGTGTGGCCATTTGTTTTGGATTACAGAAGTGATAATAGTGACCAAACAACTCAAGTTTTTATTGATATGACTGTACATATTGATGGAGTGCAGTGTGATACTTTTTCATTTTTCAAGTCTGGGGATGGAACTAAGGGGCATTCAACCCACCGAGCTACACCCCCTTTCCTATTTTTTTATTTTTATTTTTTTGAAGCAGGGTCTCACTAAGTTGCAGATATCCTCACTAAGTAGCTGAGGCTGTGCACAAACCATGATCCTCCTGTCTCCGCCTCTCGAATGCTGGGATTACAAGCATGTGCCACCACGCCTGGCTAGTGTGATACTTTTACACATATCTACAATGTATAAAAATTAAATAAGGGTAACTAGAATTTTCATCTGATTAAACATTAATCATTTCTTTATGCTGTGAGCCTTTGGACTTCTCTCTTCTACTTGTGTATAAAATGCATATAAAATGCATAACTATAATTATGTTAATGTGCCTTAGAACACTGGAATATATTCCTCCTGTACAATTGTATTTTCATAATTGTTAACCCCCTTTTCCTACCTTTTTTAACCTCTAGTAGTCATTATTCTTCTCTCTACTTCTAAGATATCAGATTTTTTAACTTCTACGGGTATGGATGTGTGATATTTATCTTTCTGTGCCTGACTTATTTCACATAATATCTCCTAGTTCCACACATATCACTCCAAATGGCAGACTCTCATTCTTTTTCTATGGCACAAAACTAGTTGGTTGTACATATTTACTAGCATCTCACTATCCATTTGTCCATCAACGGGAACTTCAATTGATTCTATATCTTGGCTGTTGGGAATAGTGATGCAATAAATATGAGAGCACAAATATCACCCTGATACACTGATTTTATTTTCTTTAGATGTATACCCAGTAGTGGGATAGCTGGACCATGTATTTGTCTTATTTTTAGTTTTCTGAGAACCCTCCATACTGTTTTTTCTAATAGCTCCAATAATTTATATTTCTACTCTCTTAGTATTCTCACTGCTATAATCCAAGACAACTGACTCCACACCTCAGAGGAAGGAAGATTTGTTTGCTTTTAGTATCCTTGGGGATTGGGGGCTCAGTTGATATTAGGCTCAGAACATCATATCTCAGGCATGGTGCAGGAAGCAGAGAGAGGGAGAGCACAAGGCTACACTCTCACATAATTGAGGCCAGAAGGAGAGAGAGAGAGAGAGAGAGAGAGAGAGAGAGAGAGAGAGCTAGCGAGCTAGCGAGCGAGAGAGGGGAGGGGAGGGGAGGGGAGGGGAGGGGAGAAGAGAGGAGAGGAGAGGAGAGGAGAGGAGAGGAGAGGAGAGGAGAGGAGAGGAGAGGAGAGAAGAGAGCACAGGGAGGAGAGAGACCTTATATAATCCCTAAGGCCACAGCCCAAGGGACCTCTCCTTAGTAACCAAGCCCACCTCCAACATTGCTACCTGTTTCTGTGAGTGCTAATAGGATATTCTAAATATAAACCACTATCCCCACCAAAAGTGAGTAGAAAGTTCCCATTTCTCTGCATCCTAACCCAAATTATTTTGTCTTTTTTATTTTGACTGGAATGTGATGATATAGTATAGTTTTGATTTGCATTTTTCTGATATGGAATATTTTTTAGATGCTCTTTAGTCATTTTTATATTTGCTTTTAAGAAATTCCTGTTCAGATCATTTATTTATTTTATATGAATTATTTGTAGAGAAATTTTTTGCTGTTAAGTTTTTGAATTTCTTATAACTTGTTGATATTGATCTCTTTGTTAAACAAATAGTTTGCATATAATTTATCTTGTTTTTTAGGTTGTCTATTCACTCTTATAATTGCTTCCATTGCTGTGTAGATGGTTCTTGGTTTGATATAATCCCATTTTCTGTCCTCTCTTTTTATTGCCTATACTTCTGAATCTTAGCTTCCCCAAATTATTGCATATACCAATGGGTTTTCAATGTCTTGCAGTGTTATCCCTATGTTTCCTAGTACTTTCAAAAAACTGTGTGTGTGTGTGTGTGTGTGTGTGTGTGTGTGTATGTGTGTGTGTGTTACTGAGGACTGATTGAACTCAGGGCACTCTACCTCTGAGTTACACCTACACCTTATTTTATTTTATTTTATTTTTGAAAGAGTCTTACTAAGTTGTAGAGGGACCCACTAAATTGCTGAGGCTGGCTACAAATCTGTGATCCTCCTGTCTCAGCCTCTCAGTTTCTGGGATTAAAAGCATGTGCCACTGTGCCTGGCTTTCAGATTTTACTTTTAAGACTTTCTTCCCTTTTAAATTGATTTTTATATGACAGGGATCAAGTGTCATTTTTACTACATATGAATATATTGTTTTTTCAGCAAAATTTATTGAAGAGATTGTCTTTCCTCCAATACATTTTTCCTGTACATGTGAGAAGAGCAGTTTGTTATAGATGAATGGATCTATTTCTGCATACTCTGTTCTTTTTCATTGGTCTCAGTGTCTGTTTTTATGATAGTATCATGCTATTTTGGTTTCCATTACTTTATAGCATGTTTTGTAGTAAGATACTGTGAGGCTTCAAGCTTTGTTCTTTTTGCTCAAGAGTACTTTGGCTATTTAGAGTCTTTCATGACTACTTGAGGTCTTCTTTCTTTCTATTTATACAAAGAATGTCATTTGTATTTTTATGGGGATAAAATGAATCTTTAATTTGCTTTGAGTAAAATGAAAATTTTAGCAATATTAATGATTATAATCTATGAATATAAAATATATTTTTCTGTATTGTAGCTTCTTTTTCTTTAACCATAGTTTTGTAATTTTCACTGTAGAGATTACTCACTTATTTGGTTAAATTTATTCCCAGGTATTTTATTTGATAATTAATTTTGTTACTATTATAAATGGCATTACTTTTTATTTTTTCTCAGCAATATTTTTGTAATGTAAAACTACTGATTCTTATCTCTGCTTTGTGTTCTGCAGCTTTATTAAATTCATTTCTAAGTTCTAATAGTCTTTTGGTATATTTATATTTTTATATATAAAATCATGTTAAATGAGAAGATTTTAAAAGTAGGTTGATTTGATAATTTGGGAAAAGAATAAAAGGAGAAAAGTAAATAATAAAAGATATTTTAACAATATTGTGAATCAGGATGCATATTTGACTAAATATTTTACCTTTATCATAGAATGTTACATTCAGTAAAATGTATGAAGAAGAATAAAACTATGTATTTTTATAATCGTAACAATATAGTTGGTTCACTTTGTACCTGGCAAAAAGCCATTTTCTGGTTACTCTTGAACCAAGTTAAGTGTTATAACAGAACACTTAGATTTAATTTTTAAAGATAAATACATAAAACTTCTCTCAAGAAATGTGAGGTAAATGGAAAGGCAGTAGAAATCTTACGTTCCTTTTAATTGAGCCTTCCCTAGTTTTTGGGTTCATCTTTCAGTGAATTGGTTACTCCCTGAAATTTTAATAAATTCTGTGTAAAAGTATGAGTGATAAAATAAGAAACGGTTAAATATTTTTTGAAAAAGTCCATTTATAATCTTGTTCCACTGTCTTCTCACTTTAGAGGGCAGAAATGTTGCATTGTATGTGTAATATTCTGTCAAGTAATACATGACAGTAATCAAAAGCATTGCCGTTGTTAAAAGGAGAACTCACACAGCCAGCAGAACGTATTTAGTCACAATTCTGTGTTCCTTGCATTCCTTGTTCTCCATTCAGAGGTTGACATTCAGACAAAAAAGACAAGATAAGTGCAGGAGGCCGAGAAATGGAATGTTTCTGACCTTAGAATGTGTGCAGTAGATGTATCCTCTCCATTTTCTTCTTGACATTTAACTAGGTACCAGTTCCATAGTGGAGTGAACTAGAGAATAAAGAGATAATTTTAAAAATATTCTCCTATCTATTTTGTTTAAAACAAATAAGGTTTCGACATAAAATATCTGGCAGGGTCACCTAAGTTAAGTTATATGTGCTTTCCCATTACTCTTCCAGTTTCCAATTCAGAATATTTTAAATTGATATCAGATACCTACATTTTTTATATCTTTTTAGTTTCATATTTGCAATAGATATCAGATACCTACATTTTTATGATGTTTAGTTTTGTATGTAACTATACATTATAGTTAGATATAGAATGCCCCATAAAGAGCTCATATACTTTTGTTTAGAGTTGATGTAATGAAGTCATGAGGGTTTTAATCCCATCACTGAAGAAATCCATTGTAAATAAATCCATGGTACTGGAATTTTCTGGGTGGAAATGGAAAACTAGGCCAGTAGGGTGTGGCTGGTGAAGATGGATTCCTGGGGGTGTGGCTTTCCATATTATGCTTGTGTCCTGAATCATCTTGCTTGCTAGCTTGCTAACTCACGCACATTCTCTGTCTCTCTGTCTCTGTCTCTCTCTGTTCTACTTTCCATGCTATGAATGAAGCCTTGTGTGCGCCCTCTCTCTGCTTCCTGCAGCCATGACCTGAGACCCAGTAGTCTCCAGCCTCACATGGAATGAACTCCAAAATCTCCAAAACCCATGAATAAATAAGTCTTTCTTTCTCTAAGTTGTATGGGCAAGTCTTTGCAATATAGCTGTGATAATGCTAAGACACTGTACTAAATTTTTCTTCAAACGTGGGTATATCTTCATGGCATTATTCTTGAACTATTTTCTTATACCTCTGTGGTTTGGTCCTGAAATAAATGAAAAACTAGTTTATAATGAACCTTGATAAAATAAACCCCAAATCCTTGTGTAAATGCAAGTTGTTTATTCATGTATAGTATGTGCTCACCTTATCAGATCACTTATTTTCAGAAAGATGGTGAGAAACCTATTTTAGTTCTACTAACTTTTAAAATAATTAGACAAGAAAAAGAATCACACAAGAAAAGTAAAATAGTAATATTATTAGAAAGTTGTCAGAAAAGATAACCTACAAATAACTGTCACTTGTTTTCACTGAAGAAGCAATAATTGAAAGGCTCCTAAAAAATATTTTGTCTGGACTCTGATCAAACTTAAAATTTTTAAAAATGTCTTTAAAAAGGAGACCATCAAGGCCTACATATTATCACAATATATAAAGACAAATCCAAAGAATAATAAATGATTGTACTTTTTGACCGTGGCATGGGTTCTCCTTTTACCTCTGTACCTATATACACCTGGGAATAATGCAGACACAAGAACAGCCCCTGAACCAAAGTGAAAATATGAAATCCATTGCCTCAAGTCCTTTCAGTCTGTTTTTAAAATATTAAGCAACATAACTTGATAGTTGCATTTATTTAAATTAGATTGTTTTAGCTATGCTGAATTGTGTTCTGTGTGATAGCACAGCCTATTTTGAAGAAATTATTACTAGAAATTTCAAGGCTCTTTTCTCAAAACTAAGGGAATAGTTGTGGATATGATTGCTAATATCTTTTTATTAAAACATATGGGCATATAGTTCTGGTTACAGTTCCAAGAATAGGTCTCCTCCTGAGTGACAACTTGGTGTTCATTTCAAGGATATCATGACCCATTAAATGAATAATTGATCCATCCTTGTGTTAATGACTAGTAAGCTTTAGGTTAAATTTGTGACCCTACAGATGTATAGGAACATAATGTACATTCCTATATTCATTGCACATGTAACATCATTCCTCTTTCTCCTCTTTATCTTTCCTCTGCCCTAATTTTTCACTCAGTCTTATTTTTTTAAATTTTGTACTATTGCATGGACTTCTCTGAGAAAAACATTTTATGGTCTATATTTCAAGAGGAAAAAGAAATAAACTGAATTTATTTTCATGATAACCTAGTGCCATCCATCAAGTTTGAATGATTTCAACTTATACATATGATAATAATGATAAAATTTTGCTTTTTGATTGCTAGTATATATTATTTTATTCATGATTCAAATAACATAAAGCAATATATAAAAGAATCAAGACTATTATTTTAGAAATTTTAGGTGCATATTTTGTTTTATTCATTTGCTTAATGAGTTAGTAAGATATGATAAAATATAACAAGGAAAATAATTATAATATGACTATAATTCAACAGATACATAGATAAAATCAGATATTGCTTTTAAATATATTTTAAATGAACTCCATGTTACCATTTAATATAATTATTTAATAAGTCAACATATTTTATTACATTTCTAGTTATAAAGCTTATGATTGCTGCCGGCCATGATCATACATGCCTATAATCCCACTATTTGAGATTCAGAGATAAGGGGATCACAGGTTTGAGACTAACATAAAAAAATAAAAATTGTTTTAAAATAAAAAAGGGCTGTGAGTTTATATCATAGGTAGAATGGCCTATGGGTTTAATCCCAAATATCTAAAATAAAAGAAATATTATTGCAGTAGATCATCCATACTACCATCCGTATCATCCACTCATGACTTTTCAACTTTAGTTTATACCTAAATGATCTCGAAGAGAAATATAGATGATAACTGGAAACATAGAGGATTTATCAAAAACTCTAGTATGATTACCTAACTTTATGTTTCTGTCAATTATGAACATATTGTTTAGGAAGTAAAAAGCAGATTTTACATCACAGTATGAAAATTGCTCTGCTTCTACTTTGAACAAATGTTGTAGCTTCTTAAAATTATTTACTTTAAAATTTTTTTCTTTCATACATAATTATTGACAAAAATGCTTTTCTTTTCATCATGGTTTTCTAGAAGAAAAAGATATAAAGAAAATTTCTGGTCCTTATCAATAATTTATTCTTTTGAATGTAGGTTTACAAGTGTTCTGAAGACATTTAACCTATTGGAACAACTATTTTTTCATAAATCATTTAAAAACAATAGAGAGTATTTGAAATTCTTCATTATTTTAAGGGAAGCAAGAGAGTTATGCTCTTGTGGGTACAGTAAAATTTTTATTGTTTATAGATATGTGTAGGTTGCAAATATATTATTGCTCAAAGTACATACAGCACATATAGTGAATACAAATTAATCACTATATGCCTGGTATTTGGTATAAATGAATGCTGTTAGGCTTTTCTTATTGTACCCTTAAATCATTTACAAATGATTACATTTGTATTTAAATGAATGATAATAGAATTTACCATTTAGGCTACTTACATGTGTTGACAACCCCAGAGAAGTAATAACCTAAATATTTCTACTGTAATGGTTTTAATTCTATGTAGAAGGAAATTAAAATCACCATAGGAACTATTTATTTTTATTCCACAGATATAAATTGATAACCTATTTTTTCTTTTTTTTCCTTTTTTTAAACAAATTTTTTATTGAACATAAATGGTATACATTTAAACTATATTTGGTGCCCTCTACCCCCTGCCCCCATTTTCCCTTCCCCCTCCCACCAATGGTTGTCCAGTATAACCATGTCATATTCATAATTTTACACATATTCAGACGTAGACCTTCATTAATCAAGATCACTCTTCCTCCTCTCCTATCTTTCCATTCAAACTTTGCTGATATTTCCCCTCCATTATCTGGAGTCCCACTGGTATCCTTGAACAAAACTCCTTCCTATGCATTTATTTGATTGTCAGGACTCGAATCTAGAAGAGCAAATAATGGGTATAACTTGATATTGAATTCTAACTCTGTAGCATTAACATTCAACTAGAAATATGAATGAATTTGAAAAAACTTCTAGTAATATAATTAAGAGATGCATTTTTGGGTTGCTGGTATAACTCAGTGGTAGAGCACTCACTCGGCATACTCAAGGCCCAGGTTTTCAGACCTAGCCCTGTAAAACAAGTGATGAATTTTTAATGATTTTTAATTTTTTTGTGATACTGAAGATGAAACCCTCACTGAGTAGCTGAGGCTGTCTGTGAACCTGCAATCCTCCTGTCTCAGCCTTCCAAGAACCAAGATTATAAGCATGTGCCACCAGAACCAGCTATATATTTTTACTCTTAATGTTAAATAATTACTTATAATATTTTAAAATATATTTTTGTTTTGGTTAGCTATGCTCTAATAATTATTACATAAATAACCCATTAAAGAAATTTTCAAACCTAAAAAAATTAAAAAAATAAATTGATAACCCAATATATGAATGACAAGTTCTATTGTTAGCTACCTTGGCTTAAATCAATACTTATCATTCCTGCATATGGTGACTTTTTAATAGCCCTGTGTGTATTTTCAAGACCAAAGTCTTCAAGTCTAAGGAAAATTGTGATTCCTTATTTAAGAATAAAATTCTATATTACTAGGCTTAATTTCTTTATACCATGGGAAATTATACTTTATATTTGAAAGCCTAAAAAGAATCTGATCTTTCATCATTTTTTCAAGCTTGTGTTACATGATTTCACATAGGGATACATACTTACCTGTTTTCAGTTTGTTTCAGTCATCACTTTCACTGCTGTGACCCAAAATACCGGACAGTAACAACTTAGACGAAGACTCATTTGCTCATAGATCTGGGGGCTTCAGTCCATGTTAGGCCGGGTTACGTATGCAGAGCTCAGTGCATGGTAGCAGAAAGCAGAAAGAAAGAAAAATAGAGCCAGGAGAGTGGCTTAGAACGAGTCCCCCAGGCCACACCTCCAGTGATCTACATCCTCCAGACACATCCTACCTGCTTACATTACCACCCAGTAAACCTATCAATCTATCAATGAATTTATCCATCAGTGAGATTGGAACCTTCATGATTTAATTATTTTAGCTCTGAACATTCTTGCATCAATAAATAAGCTGTATCAGAGGATATTCTATATCCAAATTATAGCATAGATCTTCCATTAAACTCCAATAGTTCAGGACTGAATTTCATAAGGCTTTCAATATAATTTTATGCATATAATAGGGATAAGAGTAGCAGGAAAGAGAGGGTTTGAAATGGATATAGAGAGAATTTGCTAAGTTAACTTTGTAAGAACAATGATACAAAGCTGGCATAGTGGTACACACTTGTAATCCAAGTACTTTGGAGGCTAAAACAGAAGGATTATAGATTTACAGTCAGCTTCATCAATTTAGCAAGGATCTTAACAACTTAGTAAGATCCTGTTTTAAAATAAAACTTAAATAGGGCTAGGGGTATAGCTCAGAGGTAGAACTCCTCTGGGTTCCACAAACAAACAAACAAACAAACAAATGATCCCAATAATGATACATGGCTATAGTAATTCTGGAAGATTTTAAAATCAAATTCAAAATATTAGTGTAGCATGGCTATTATTGTTTCAGTTTCTCTTTAAAATTATTTTTAGACATTTATAAAAAGCATAGAGTACATATAGTAAAAATTCATAGTTATTAATCATACAAGCTAATTAGTATGAAGTAGAAACAATCATGTAACTACTACATAGCTCTTAATATACAACATTAGCAGCACTTTAAAAGCCTCCCTCATTTCTACTCCCAATTGTTGTTCTCTCCCTAAAAGTAATAACTGTTATAATTTTATCATGATAGGTCAGTTTACTTTTTGAACTTTATGTAAGTGGAATTGTGTGCCATAAATTATTTATTACAGGCTTGTTCTCCTAATGTTATATCTTTGGCAATTACCAATGTTCCTGTATGTAGAAGTTCTTCATTTATGACAATCCATGCAGTAAATATAGTACCATTTTCTTGTATAATATAAACAGATTATTCCTACCACTTATGAACACTTTGGCTTTTCTAACATTCATTTATTTAGAATTATGTTATTGGTCTTGACTCCAGGAAAGAGGAAGTAAACATACTGTTTGCTGTCTGTTTCTCCCTGAGTGCAGGTACAGAACCTGGGCAGATTGCCTTAAGCAGCTATTGCATATCTGAAAATTAAATAATACAGATTTGCTTTTATAAATCTCAATTTCTGATCTATTCTTATTTTTATTTTTTAATCATGATAGCTTCCGGGCGTGGTGGCACACGCTTGTAATCCCCGAGCTTGGGAGGCAGAGACAGGAGGATCGCGTAGGTTCGAAGCCAGCTGCGCTCTGGCTTAGGAGACCCTGTTTCCAAATAAAAATGTAAAAATAGGTCTGGGAGTGTAGCCCGGAGGTAGAAGGGCTTCCAGGAACCCCAGTACCACCAAAAAAAAAAAATCATAGCTATAGTATAATCTATTTTAATATTGATATCAGAATAATCCAATAGGCCATAAGTATAATATTATGTCCTGATAAAAGGAAAATAGAGGGAGACGTGAAGACAGGAGAGGAAACAGAGGGTAAAAATGATGGAAATAGGGGAAGAGAAACAAAGCCAGGTGAGGTGATGTTACAGATCAAGGGATGAGAGGAGTCTTCTGTCTGGAAGAGGCTCCTAGAGCCATGGAGATAGTGCCACTCTGCTAACACCTTGATTTCAGTCTAATGAAGCTAATTTTGGACATTTGTTTCCAGAAATGTAACAGAATAATTTACCAACAAATTTGTGGTAGTTTATTAAACTACCACAGGAAATTAATACAGGTACTTTTAAACAAATGCTTGACTTTGTATATAAAATATCACAGAGGTTCTGAGTGATATTTTGCTCTAGAGAAAATTTAATTTTTTTTCTAGTTTTCAAGGTTATGTAAAAAAAAGAACTTGATTTAATGAAGGCTGGCCTATTTTAAAATTGCCCTCTTCTGGTCTAAAGGTTTCTGATGTTTAATTTTAAAATCTGAGGTTTTAATAGAGCATCTTCTCTTTCTTAGAGCTGTCCATTCAATAAACAAGAGTCTGAAACTGTTCCTGATATAAAGAACAAAAGTATAATTGTTATAGTCCTTTCTTTCAAGGAATTCTGTGTCTAATTCTGATCATAACTAGAATTTTAAGCTGTGATACAATAGCCAAATTAATTTGATAGCAGTCAGGGAGATAGTATAGAGTAACAGACATTCCCATGTTTTACATGCAGAAATTCTAGAGAAGTGAAGATAGGGTAAATCTTTTGGAATAGTATTACATGCTTTCTAGGCCAGAAGAATAAGAAGGCTTTTTTAGATGGTAATTGTAGTAAGCAGTGACATGTCCTACACTTGGAGAACAACATGAAACATGACTAAGAAACACAAATTCAAAATTAGGGAAATAGAAAATTGATGAAGGTAGCAGTTGAAATAATGCTATGTACATATATTAAATTATCAATTTCAATTCCAAAGACATGTATGGGGGAGGGGAGAACGTAGGGTGAGATTTGGATGGAAACACAGGAATTGTGTGCATATATATTTCTATTACTATATATCTCAGTAGGATGTATAATTATAATGCACCACTAAAAATATAAAAATAAAAAAACAAAAAGGCCTGGGGGTATAGTTCGTTGGTAGAGAACCTTCCTAGAATGTGCTTGGCTCTGGGTCTAATAGATAAATAATATTAATAAGATGGAGGAGGAGGAGGAAGATAAGAAGGAGAAAGAGGAGCAAATGAAAGAGGATAAAAAGAGAGAAAGAAGGAAGGAAAGAAAGAAAAATGTGATGTCAAGTAATCTGCCTAAATGACTTAAATGTTTGAAATAGTACATGAGAAAAATGCTAGCATTCTCTTCATATATACTGCTCAAGAAATAAACTTCAGTACTTAATTGTTTAAAAAATGATGGATATTGGTGGGGTATAGGGTGGAAAATATTTTAGTTTCATGTTTTGCAAGGGCTTGGCTTTTGTATAGTTGAATCTCCTAATTTCACTTAGATTTCACCGAGATTCTTAAGGAGATAGGTGCATAATCTGTGTTTCAGAAGAATAGCTCACGTAGAAAATAAACTGTGGGTCTGAGTGTAGAAGGGTTTGGTGCTGGTTACATGTTCCGAGTACATTGACTTTATTGGTTTCAAACCATATGAAATGATGCAATTTAAATATAATTATTAAGCCTATATGTCATTTGAACATTAGTTATTTTTAGAGGGATATCTATATTTGTATAAGTTCATAAAAAATAAAACCAACAAGAGTTGCCTGTTGAGAGTACCAAGGCCTTTAGTCTATTGCACTATTTTTTTTTTTCTCTCTCTCTCTCCCTTTCCTCTTGACCTGACAGATTCAGTTCATTGGACTTCTGGGCACAAAGCAAGAGACATCTGTTCAGTGGAGCTTTTTGTAATTGATATGGTAATTAAAAATGACTTTTGGCTCTTAGTATTTTGTTTATTTTTATAATACATATGCCCTGTGGCATTTAACAATGAGTGTTGTCATATAAATATAAAATATAAACAAACAGAGCATATGATCCATTATTGCTTCCGGACTTCAAGTTGTGTATGATGTAACTCTTAAATGCTTTTTTTCACCTTGCTCTGGCCATAACATTCTGGGATTTCCTCCAGGATAAAGATCAGCTCAGTGGGATTCATGCATCTGCCACATCTGGATTATCTCAGTGGAGCCTCATATGCACACAGGGTCCATGGGAAAGATGGAGATTTCATAAGTGTGGAAGCTTGCTTATTTTTTTGTAGCCAAAAGAACAAGCACATTATCCGACTCTTTACTTTCTAATACACGATTCTGGCACATTATTTTTATTACTCTTGCCAACACCAACCACATTATAATTAGGATAAATTTATACCAAGCTAAAACCATTCAGCAACCTCATGAAAACAAAACAAAACAAAACAAACAACAACAAAAGACACCACTAGTCTTTCATTTGGAACAGTGGCTTTGAAACAAGATGATATGTATCTATCCTGCAAAAAAAGAAAGAACTATAAATAACAAAATGTAACCACAAAGCAAGAACACAAGGTATAATGAATTTGCATGAGTGTAGCATAAACTGCTGGGAATATTTCCCCTATTTTCTTTTCCTAAACAGCTTTCAGAAAAGTGATTATATGGTTCTTACAATGCTGAAGTTTGGTACAAGAGCAAGTCAAACCTACATTTTTCTATACCAAACAATCGTATATTGAAAAATGAGGGCTGATCATATTTTGTAGGCAAGATAGATACAGACTTAAATAGGTAACATTTTCCAGAGGGCAATCTTTATAATTAAAGATCTTTATACTTTATACTTATCTGCACATTTATCTTACATTGTCTTTATATCTATCTCTACACTTAAAATACCATGCTTAATATTCCAACATAAACAAATATATGCTAGCACCCATTAAATAATATATATTTGTGGGGAGTAACATATAACAAGCTGAAAAAATAATTAAAAGGTTGGGCATGGTGGCGCAGGCTTGTAATCCCTGTATTTGGGAGGCTGAAACAAGAGTATCACAGGTTCATAGCCAACCTCAGCTACTTAGCGAGGCCCTACTTAGTGTGGACTCCTAGGATAAAAGCCCATACATGTTGCAGCCCCTGCTAAAAGTCCTTGTAGTTGCCGGTGTGTTGACTTGTGCACCTGTGTCTTTGCTTCTGCATGAAGCATCATCCTGATCAGATGATTTAGTTAGGACCTCTCCAGGGCCCTTTCCTGCCATTGTTTGCTTTATGCTCTACCAATGCCAAATTGTTTGAAATTCCATCCTTTTATTTCACAATTCTGTCTGCCTGTGTTCTCATTCTTTTCTTATTCTCCTCGTAGGTAAATCCATCTTTCACATCTTGTCCAAGTGAAGCTCCCTGTGCACAACCTTTCCCAAGGCCCACCACATTTCCCCATCATGCCATGTGCTGGCTGGGCTGCGGCCCATCTCCTCTCTCTTATCTTTCTGGACTGTTTTTGCTCTTGCATATAATATCATTTCATTCATTCAATATATATATATATATATATATATATATATATATATATATATATATATATATATATATATTCATTTTACTGAAAGGTAAGCTGCTTTCTTTTTTTTTACAGTGTCTCCTTTTTATTTTTATTTTGAAACAGGGTCTCAATGAGTTGCAAAGGGCCTCACTAAGTAGCTGAGAGTGACTGTGAACTGTGATCCTCCTGTCTCAGCCTTCCAAATGCTGGAATTGTAAACATGAGCCACCACACCCAGCTTCCTGTTTTTTTTTTTAATCTCTAAATTCCATAAAGTTGTGTTTTAACTTGAGGTGAATGTTAAAGAGTCTGCCTGGTATGGTTGTCATAGTTTATGAATGGAGACTGTCATAAATTGTAGAATACCATTAAAATTTAATTGATGCTTTATTTGCAATGATTTGAGTACCAAACAGACATTCTTTCAAGTGAAGTATGTGTTTGAGTTCAAATATTGCATTTATATGCCAGTTTTGTATTGCAAAATTTAAAGAGTCATAACCAGATAATACATACTCTCATAAAATTAGCATTCAATTGGTTTGATTTCCTGTCTTGAAACTGTAAAAATTACATTAGTATTTCTCAAAAATCTTTTGGTATCTTCATGAGTAATAGCACATTTTTGGAAACCTTTGTTTTTGCTATCAAACTTCCAATTTACATGATAAATGTTTTAATATCAGTCGGTGGTTACTTGGAAAGTGGGATGTGTAGCTGGAGGGAGTTAGGGGATAGGCATTTTAATTTTTTCATATGTTTTTATGTTTAAGAAACATTTAAGATATCAATTTATGTTATTATTTGATAAAGAAGACAGTCTATGAAACTGAAAATGTTAAATAACTGTTTAGAAAATATCTTACTATTTTGAAGTTTTGATATAGTTTAGGGTTGAAAAAGCTTTTCTACATACATCATCTCTAATACTGTAGTGTAAGGATAGTTGCTTTTTCCAAAATCATGACTCATATCTTTTAAGGATGAATATACAGAAGATAAATGAAATAAAAATTAAGGTTCTCTTTCCTTGACTCCTAATATTTCTTCCTTTCAACATAAAATACAACAAAACATTCCTATTGATATGCAAACATCACAATAAGCACAGTTTTGATGATCTAGATACATATTTCTATTTTGCAGTTCAAAGTGAATTTGGAAATACAAACAAATGTGCTGTGAATAAAATAGGCTAGTACATTGTTTTAACTTCCATTTCCCTTAATTTTTTTTAAAGATATTTGGAAAATTAGCACAGGACTCTAGCTTTGTCTTAAGTTGCTTTTATTTTCTTACCAATAATTTTTTATTTGAATGTTTTACAGCCATGTCTCTAATGATTGATAATATTTATGCATAGCTTAAAATTTTTTTTGCTGTTTTATTTTGTCTTTCATCATGCTTTATTCTTACTTGAGTTTTTAAAAGGCATTTTGATTTCTTAATGATTTTATGTGTCAAAGTGCTTTATTTTCAACTCATATTTAAATGCTGGTTGATTTGGGTAAATGACTACAGCATCAACATTGTTTTATTCCTTCATTGTTCACTGTTGCAGACAAATGGTCTTAACCCAACCTTGTTTTATTTCCCATTCTTTATTTTTCTCTTCAGTTTCTGTTTATTCTCTCTTTTGTGCTTGAGGTAGTTTCACAAAACTCTTTCTAAATGTGGGTCATTTGCAAAGGAAAGTTAGGCTCATTTTTTTTTTTTCTCAACACATAACTCTTTCCGAAGCTTAGGAACATTTTGTTGGTGCCTATATACACTTGTTTTCAAATATTTATTAAATGCCTACTGTGTTTCAGTTACTGCCCTAAATATGGGGCACATGATAGAAAGTAAAACATAGCCTGTCTTTGTAGTCAGCCAAAGGAGACTGATAACAACATGTATAAATGTTTTTGATTGTAATTGGCATTGTGGGTATAAAAATAACACGGAAAGAAAGAGTGGTTGAAATGGGGAAGGAGGTAAATCTAGCTAGGCAAGAGCTATTTAAACATTAGAAAAGTGTTACAGATAACACTGACATTTGAGCAAAGATCTGAAAGAATTGAGAGAATGAGCCAGCTGTATTAGACAAGAGTGTTCCTGATAAAAACAACAGCCAAATGCAATGTCCATCTTTCATGTGAATTGAGAACATGGTAAACAACTTAGAGGAAGAGAAAGGAAACCAGTATGACTCTATGGGAAACACCATTAGTCTTAAGATTCCAACATATAATACCTACTTTTTACTTTAATTTCAATCTAATTTTATTTAATTAATTAATTAATTAATTTACTTATTTATTTTGGTGGTACTGGGGATGGAACCCTTCTACCTCGGGCTATAGTCCCAGACCAAATTTATATTTTATTTGGAAACAGGGTCTCTTAAGCCAGCACGGCTGGCTTTGAACCTACGCGATCCTCCTGTCTCCACCTCTCAAGCGTGGGGATTACAAGTGTGCGCCACCATACCTGGCTCAATTTAATTTTAAACCAACGCTATATGTCTTGAGCTAACCAGAGAACTTCTCAAAGGCAAAAAAAACAAAATGTTTATTCTAATTTGTCTTTTAGGGCATATGACATATTGTAGAAAATAAATATTTTAATTAAATAATTAAGTACAATCACTGTAGCCAAGATATTAAGCAAATGACAAAAGAGGCTGGTAAGTTCAAGACAGCAGTAGCTTCAGTAGCTTCTCAACCAAACTTTGATACTTCTCTAGCTAAATTTTATTGGAAAAAGGCAGCAAATATAGTATGGCAACACAACAGTCACAAAAGCCATATCACTTTGTGAGTTATAAAAGGCAAGATGCTTTATGGCCTGGAAGGCTAACAACGGAAAGAACAGCTGGTGATTCCACTAGTAGGTAATGTTCAATGTGAGATCAGTAGTAGCTAGTAATTTCCATAATACTCAACATCTTTAAAATAATTTGTTTTTACATTAAAATTATAATTGCATTTGGGTCACATAAAAGAGTGAAAAAAAGAAATTAAGAGAAAGAGAGAATTGACATAGAAGGATTGAAAGAAAAAGAAGAGAAAAAGATTTATAAAAATAAAGAAATTTTGCAGTTCTACCTTTAAAACTTTCTAAATACATATTTATGATATATAGGCATTTTAATTTTTCATGTATTTTGTTTATGAGAATACTTGCATATCTATTTATATCTACATATGTATACATATGTAGTTTAATTTCAAATCTAGGGAAAAAACTGGGTTTTACTGCACATAGTTACAGATATAAAATAATTTATTCTACATTTGGAAAGGGTAATAGATGAAAAGTAGACTTTTTTCAGATTTCAAGGTGTAAAATATGCTTTCTTTATCATTTAGTTGAAAAGTATTTTACTTGCATCATAGTTATATTTAAACCTTTTCTAGTGAATCAGAACATATGTTCTTGGGACCTGTACATTTTTTTGTGTGGTGCTAGAAATTGAATCCAGCCGAGCCCATTTTGTTATTCTTTTTTTTTTTTTGCAGGTCTGGTGCTGGAACCCAGAGGCATTTGACTTCCGAGCTACAACCCCTGCCCAATTTTTTATTCTTTATTTTAAAACAGGGTCTCACTGAGTTGCAGAGGGCCTCACTAAGTAGCTGAGGCTGTCCGCGAACCGCGATCCTCTGGTCTCAGCCTCGTGAATGCTGGGATTACAAGCGTGCGCCACCATGCCTGGTTCATTTTCTTTATTTTTTATTTTGAAACAGGGTCTCACCAAGTTTCAGAGGACCTCACTAAGTAGCTGAGACTGGTCACAAACCTGGATCCTTCTATCTCAGCCTCCCAAGTACTGGGATTACAAGTGTGGGCCAAGACACCTGGCTCTATGAAAATTTATTTTGTTCCATGTTTATAAAATAGAAATATTTTCTTCACTGGAGACAAATTGTAATAAACAAGCAAATAAACTCTTCTCAATTTCAAATAGAAATGCTACAAATATATAACATCAAAAAATCTTAGAAAAGAATAAAACTGGAGAATTTATCCTTGAGTTTATGACTTAGAATTAATGCTGCAGTGGTCACCAAAATATTACATCAATATGCACAAAAACAAATGAAGCAATAGAACATAATAGAATTCAGCCAGCCATAAACTCATGTAAGTAGCCAATAGAATTTTGTATAAGATTATAGTCAATTCAATAGGAAAGGACGGAAAAATGAACTTTAGCCTATATTCTCTTTCTATACAAAGAGAAAATTTAAAACAGATCAAACATTTACACATAAATTACAGAGCCATAAAGTTTATAGATTAAAACATAATAAAATATATTTATGACTTTGGTATAGGCATGTACTTGATAGTAAAAAAAAAAGTTACAGGATCAAAATATTTCCAAAATTGGAAATAAAACCAGTATGTCAGACATCTATAAACCGGGCATGGTGGCACATGCTTGTAATCCCCATGCTTGGGAGGCAGAGACAGGGGAATCATGCAGGTTCAAAGCCAGCCTCACTGGCTTAAGAGACCCTGTTTCCAAATTTAAAAAGTATAAAATAGGTCTGGGAGTGTGGCCCCGAGGTAGAAGGAAACCCAGTACCACCAAAAAAAAAAAAAAAAAAGGCCGGAATTAATACAAATAATATGAAATTCATGGACTACAAAAATATATGTGTGCACAAATCTGAATAAGCAGTGTAGATACAGATTACATAAAGTGCTGTGACATAGCAATAGAAATAGGAAAAATAACCAATCACAAAACTGGCAAAGCACTTGAAAAGACACTTCACAGATAAAAATCTGAGGATGGCCAATGAGTCATGAGAAAGTGTTCAATATTAATCATTAGGGAAATAAGTTTAAAACCAAAATGACATACTACTTCATAATTTATTAGAATGACTAAAATTACCAGGCATGGTGGCACACACTTATAATCCCTGCGCTTTGGAGGCTGAGACAGGTGGGTCGCACAGGTTTGAAGCCAGCTTCAGCTACTTAGGCTCTCAGCAACTTAGTGAGACCCTGTTTCCAAATAAAATATAAAAATAGGGCTGGGAGTATAGCTGGAGGTAGAAAGCCTCTGGATTCCACACCCAGTACCACCAAAAAAAAAAAAAAAAAAAAAAAAAAAGAAGGAAAGAATGACTAAAATGTAAAAATGAGAAAGTAAAATATAACTGAATAATTCTATGGAAAAAATGAACCATAATTCTTATCCTCACTTTATTAAAAATCATAATATGTATAACTTAAGAAAATACCTTACATGTAAAACCAAGAACCATAAAGACTCTGAAAGTATATTTGACAGGATGATTTCATGACTTCGGTGTCATAAATTGGCATGTGGCAGGATGAAGAGCAATTGAAACTGCTATACATTGTTAGTGTTACTGTAAAATTCCATAACCAACTTAGAGAAACAGCAAAGTTAAGCCTCTAACCTAGACCTTCATCTACTCTGTGACCCAACATTTTTATTGCTAACTGGTTAGCCCAAGATTTAAAAAAAATAAACACCAAAATATATTTTATAAAAATGTCCATAGCAGTCCAAGTTCTAATAATGAAATTATTGAAAAACACAAATATCTATGCTTACGGTTTAGGGCTTCAGTGTCCCCCAAAGGTTCAAGTATTAAAGGCTTGGTTTCCAGCTCATATTGCTATTGGTAGCAAATAGAATGTTTTTGGAGGTGGAGCCTAGTGGAAGTAAAACAAATCCCTCACGGCATGCCCTTAAATGGGGCATTGGGACTGCAACCTCTTTCTCTGTTTCCTGGTCAACAGGAGATGAATAGACCTCCTCCACCATGTGTTCCCACCTTAATGTTCTTCCTCTGCATAGGCCTAAAGGCAACAGGACTAGTACCCATCCTCGAAAACTTCTAAAACTATGAGCCAAAATAAATCTCTTCTCTCTAAGTTGTTTATTTCATGTGTTCTTTTTCAGTGACAAAAAGCTAACACATATATAGCAACAGGGAAATGAACTAACAAAATGTGGGTCATTCATACAATGGAATACTGCTTCTATAAAATGTAACAAACTGGTTAAAACAACAGAAATTAATGCAATTAGAAGGAAACTGGAAACACAAAGAGATATATTAAAATATATCATCTAGTAAAATAGTTAAAATTAACTATAGTGTTACTGGAAACAAAGAGATATATTCAAAGATTTCATTTAGTAAAATAGTTAAAATTAACCTACAGTGTTGGAAGTCAGTAAGTGATTTTCTCTGGGAAGAGAAGTTTATGGAAAAAGTTGTGAAGGAAATTTCCAAGTTGATAGAGAGGCTTTTCTTTATCTTGTTTCTGATGGTGGTAATACATGCCCATACAATTGTCAAAGCTCATCGAACAGAAAATGCAAGAAGATTGTATAGTTATATGTAATTTATACCTCAATTTTAAAAATAACTACCTGAAACATTATTTATAAATTGGCCAATTAGAGCTTTAATTCAGTTGAATAATGCTTAGGGTTTTTTTTTTTTTTTTTTTTTTTTTTTTGGTTATGCTTGTCTACCAGATGACCTAGGGCACAAAGAAAATGGCTTGGTTTAGCCGGCCATCGTGGCACACACTTGTAATCCCAGCATTTGGGAAGCTGAGACCAGTTCCCAGACAGCCTCAGCTACTTAGTGAGGCCCTCCACAACTTAGTGAGACCCTGTTTCAAAATAAAGAATAAAAAACAGGGCAGAGGGTGTAGCTCAGAGTTCAAATACCCCTGGGTTCCATCCCCTGACTTACAAAAAAAAAAAAAAAAAAAAAAAAGAGCATTTATCATCTCGCCTTTTTTAGGCACTGGAAAAGAAAAGGCAACAGAGATATAACTATAATCTTTACAACTTTTCTCATGGAGACAAAAATATATGCAAAATGTCAGGTGTTCCTTTGAAGTGGAACAAGGGTCATCATGAAGGAGGGGGCATCTGAATAAGCCCAAAATGAATAAGGAAGAAAATCATTTGAAATTTGGGAATGAGAAGAAATAAATTTAAGAGTTTATCTAGATGGTGCAGGTGTGTGTGTGTGTGTGTGTGTGTGTGTGTGTGTGTGTGCTACTGGGGATTAAATCCAGGGACATTCTACCTGTGAGCTACCCCCCTGATCCTATATGATTTTTTGTTGTTTTGAAACATGGTCCCATAAAGTTATGGAGGGCCTCACTAAATTGGTGAGATTGGCTGGTAACTTGGAATAATCCTGTATCAACCTCCCAATTACTGGGATTATAAGCATGCACCACATGTCTGATTCAGATATTTTTGTGATAGTTCTTCGGTTATTTTGTTATTTTATATAGAAATAATATCAGAATAAGGAAACTCCTTATAGCTTCAAATTCTTGTGGAACTAATGCTAGTCTTTTTTGGGGAAAAAAGTACTTTTGGCACAGTGCAGAAACTAGAATGTGAGAGCATATCATTATCTCATACATGAATGAAATTCTACTCTGACAAAACCAAATGATACTACATGGAAATCCTGAGTGTGCTGGTCAGCGTTTCCCACACATGTGAGAAGATCTAGAGTTTCCACTCTTGGCATATGTTTGGTGTGTTGCCCTGGACATCTGCTAGTGTTGAGCATCTGTTTTTTGTTTCCACTGGACTGCCAAAAAGAGAATGGGGTCATTAGTTATTCGACAAAGTGAAGTTATCCAGATCATTATCTTTGTGTGAGGAGGAATAATAATGTCAGGAAAGCCATATCCACTGCAATTAATTCTTAAGTTTGCTTCACAGTGAGAATCATTACAGGCATGATTTCAACAGAGATTGCCAAATGATCACCATTCTCCAAATAAAAACAAAAGTAGTTTTATCTACCATTTATCACCCACAACTCATTGTAAAGAAATATTTTATGAACGCTTAAAAATATTAAATCAGAAAGTTCAACTGAAAACTTACTATTATGGAAAAAGATCATATATCAGAAGGTAAATTAGCTGTAAATATATGCCTTCTGTATTTTTTATATATGTCAGGGTATATGAACTAATTCATTATCATTTGAAGTTATTTGATCATCTATCAGCCATAGATACTATCATAGACTGGGATGTGAAGATTTGTAATGTTAAGTGGTATTCACGTTCCTTAAAAACTTTGTTTATATATTTTTTTTGTTTAGTGAAAACCTTCTAAATTTATGTAAAAAGTAATATATATATATATATATATATATATATAATGTGAAAGTGCTCTCATACATTTGATAATTAATCTCTGTGGGAGATTATCAGTAAGATATTTTTTTAATTTTTATATGCCTATTACATAAACATTTGGTTGATATATGCTTTTATTTGTTTTTTATGTTCATAATTTGAATTCAGAAGCAAAAATAGCAAAACTATAATCACACAGTAGAAACAGTAATAGTATTAGTTTTACATAGCCCTGTAGAGGTTATGTTGGTCAAATCTTTATTTAAACAATGGGGAACAAATCTAATTTCACCCCAGTGTTTCTTTCTTTCTCTGTGTTTTTCAAAGTTATTTGTGGTTTCTTAAGATGCAAAAATAAGCCAGGCATGGTAGAACATGGCCGTCATCCCAGTACTTGAAAGGTTGAGACAGATTTGCAGGTTTGAGACCAGTCTCAACATTTTAGTGAGGCTCTTAGCAATTTAGTGAGACCATGTTTCAGAATGAAAAAGAACATAGGGCTCAGGATATAACTCAGAGGTACAAAGTTCCTGAGATCAATTTTCAGGTCCACCTGAAAAAAAAAAAGATACAAAAATTAAAAATGCATGAAAAGACCATGTGCATAGGAGAGGAGGGGGTGAGTATGTCTCATGTAATATAAATGTAACTAAATTACTTATGTATAATGGTTGTTTATTATAAGTGTCAATAGAGATATTATTTCTCAACCTCCTTTGTCTTCCAAGGTTTAAATTATTCTTCATGTCTAATGGATCACATAGATAAGTTATCTTACTTATTTTACTGTGTGCCTACTCAACCCCTCTGCTATTATTTCCCAGTTGCCCACAGTTCTATGTTGAGAATTTGCTTGGGTTATAAATTTAGTGGTTAGAAAAACAGTACAGACTACTAAATAATTGATACACTATTAGCTTGTTTAATCGATCTAATCTTATTTTTTGTAGGAAGATGTAAAAAATGAGTATCTATTAAAGGAACAACAAAAGGAATGGAATGACTTTAAGGTATAATACTATATGCTACTAAATATATACACATATATATAGTTATGTATAGTTACATATATATGATAACAAAATATAGAGGATAACTAATTACTTATAGGATATTCTGTTAAATTAACAAAAGTAGAGTATAACTATTGAGGGAATGAAATAACAAATTCATGATAAATAAAATGTTTCTAATAAAATTATATTTTTGAGTTTCTTATAGCTTAAATAAAATCTTATAAGAAACATGTAAAATTACTCCATACGATAACTCTATTTTTCTTTAAATGTACAGCAAAGATATATAACATAACTACTGTGTGCTAAATAGTTCATATATGTCATATTATATATCTCATTTAAGTATAATTACTACTTCCTTATTTTATTGGAAGAGGACACTAAAGACTTTTAAATAAGACAGACAGTTAATATAACTTGTAGTTAAATTAGGCAACTCCGATGTGCTCAGTTACAGGTAGAATAAATTCTTTGTAATCTTACGGTCTTTTGGGGAGGAAGGAAAAACGTGGCTTTAAAGAGAGGCTAAAAGTATGTCAAAACAAAAAGTAGTGATCTTCACAGTACTATGGGATTAATCCAAAAATTTGAAGCTTTGAAAAATTGGATGCCAGGATCATCATCATTACTATTACCATTTTTATCCAACATCACTTGTCAGTGCCTTTCATAAGATGCACAAAGAGGGTAGAACCTTAAAGGTATCTTTTGTGTACATCTTTAAATATATTGAAAAATGAAAAAGGGATAACTTGGACCTTGCATCGCATTTGAGAAACATAGTCTCCAGAATTTCAAAAATACCAATGGGACACAGCATAAATATCTAGTACTATCTTTTAAGTAGCAAACTCTTTTTGTTTTTCTGGCTAATAGTCAGACAAATGTGTTTGGAGAGACTATAACATTGATAGAAAGTACAAATGTTAGGCACAGATTTCATTTATTTTATACTTTTATTGGTGCATTGTAATTATATATTATAGTGAGGTTCAGAGTGACACAAGCATACATGCACCCAGCACTTGGTGTCTTTCCTTTCAGATTCCATCCTTCCTCCACTTTCTGGTACATGTTAGTGAGATTGGTAATGATAATTTCCTATGTGGACATAGTATTATTTAGATTGCTTTTTTATCTGTTACCTTTTTCCCCCTTTCAACCTCCCTGCCCCAGTCTTTCTCCACTATCCTACTAGCCTCTCTCTTCATTTATCTCAAGTCTTTTTTTTGTTTTATATTTCCTCTCTAGCTTTCATGCATGCAATTTTAAATAGGTTATTTTCTTTTTATAATAAAAATATAGGGGTTGAGATGTAGCTCACTGGTAAATTGTATGCTGAGCATGGATATTCTCCTGGATCTAATCTTCACCACCTGAAAACATATACACAAAAAAAACTGTAAAACAAAAATACACCCATGGGGCGAGGAATCCTCTGGTAATGGAAGAAAGAATTGTGGCTTTTCAAAGGCTCCGTCTTGTACTCTGGTCTGGAACACCTTAGCTAGTTGTTTCACAACGGTGTAACTTAAAGCACATAGGTGTCTCTTTTCTTTGTGTTGTAAGTGTATAGGGTAGACTGAGGACATTGACCTACTTAGCAAGAAGGAGTGTGTCAGAAAAGCTTCCAAAATATTTGTTTCTTTTAAGAGAAGAACAGTGAAGTGGAGTGGGATTGATTCCCGTGGACGTTCCCTCCCTAGTCATCTGTAGTGATGCTGTCTTTGGCAGAACAGCAGACTACTCTTGCCTTCACAAATCTCTAACTCTGTGTTATTTCTAAGTAATTCTCTTGAGTTCATATTCATGTTAGTCAGTGAGCTCTTATTTACTTTTGTGAGAGATCTATAATTTTCTGAATAATAAGATACTAAGGCTAAGTCTACTATCATTTATTTATTTATTTATTTATTTATTTATTTATTTATTTATTTATTTATTTATTTTGTTGGTTCTGGGGTTCCTGGAAGCCCTTATACCTCCAAGCTACACTCCCAAACCTATTTTTATATTTTTATTTGGAAACAGGGTCTCTTAAGCCAGGGAGACTGGCCTCGAACGTACACATTCCCCCTGTCTCCGTCTCCCAAGCGCGGGGTTTACAAGCATGCACCACCAAACCCGGGCCCTAAGTCTACTCTTCAGATATGTATTTTTCCTTCCAAAATCTAGTTGTTTATAAACTGAAGATGGATTGTTTATTGGCTTTCATAGACCAAATTAAGTAAACAAAACTTTTAATACTTTTCCAATTTTCCTAAGAAGTCCAAATTTTTTATTGCCTGCAGTTTTTTTAAATTGCTTCTATTAACTTCTGCCCTCCTGAATATCTTTACAGTCCCCTAAACAACCTTTCCAACTCTCATAAAGTGTCTATACCTGAAGTAAATAGCACCAGTGAATTATTATTGTACTACTAATTTTAATAAGAGATCGTGACAGGCACATTGCCTATCACATAATAAAAGCTCATATTATAATGAATAATAAGCTACCATTTGTAGATGTTACTGTTATTAGAATTTCTCAGAATAAATACGCCATCTTGTTAATCTGTGTGAGAGGAGTTTCCCCCAGCAAGTGGAGTTCAAAACCCTTCCTTAATTGGAGCCATTGTTTTTGTTTTGTTTTGTTTTGTGGTACTGGGAATGGAACTCAGGGGCATTCTATCTTTGAGCTACACTGCCCGCCCTATTTTTTATTCTTTATTTTAAAACAGGGTCTCACTGAGTTGCAAAGGACTTCACTAAGTAGCTGAGGCTGTCTTTGAACCGTGATCCTCCTGTTTCAGCCACTGTTTCTTTACTAAACCTCTACTAACAGACATAGTGATGCCACCTATTTAGAAAATGATCCACAGAGCTTGTAGCTGGATCTATCAGAACTCCATATTTATTAAGCTTCTGGGAGTACTTTATGAAGAATGATTCACAGAGCTGTACCTGAAGAATGTTGCTTTTCTCCCAAGCCCCAACATATGTTTTATTTGCTAACTGTGCAAGCTCATCTGCCACAAACATTCCTGTTAAAGATGCCCCAGTTACCTGCCATTGGATGATTGGTACTGGCAGAACTTCTGTTTTACTGCCAGTGAGTTGTCACAAATGTCAACTTTGATTTCTATTCTTCTTGTAGTGTATCCATCAGGGAATACTGGAATACCTAGACATTTAATAAAATAATCTCATGAGAATGAACACATTGAACTTCATAGTATATATACCATATACATGCAGTGACAAGAAAAGGATGTGAATTTTCATCTTTATGCTTTCTAGCCTAACATCCCTAAGCTATAAGAGTTTTGTCTTTGTATTTCTCTGATTTATTCACAAAAAATTGAGTAAAGAAAAAATTAATTGGAAAAGGTATGGGAAAATACATAGTTATGTACAGGGGTTTGTTAATAATATTTAACAAACTCCTTCTCCCACCCTCTTAAAAGAGCCTTTGGTTTGTAGCATCTACCAATTTTCATGCTGTACATACTCCATTTATAGGTAGTTGCAAGTTCTGAGCACACTGTTACTGTCTGTGGAGTTGGTCGGGGATGCACACAGTCAGCTCTCATGGGACTGTGAGCCTGCTCTAACACATCACTCATTACTGTTGTCCTAGAAGGTTATACATTTACACAAACGTGATTTACCAACTCAGCCTGGGAAATAGTGATTGTCAAATCGTGCAAAGAATACAGAAAGTAAGGATGACAAGGAAAGCCATTCCAACAGGACTCCAGGCTGGAGTCAGAAGAGGTGGGAGACTGCTTGACACCATTATAGAATATTAGGGAAAAGGTAGAAAATTGGGAGAACAGACCATTTCTTGGTGTTCCTAACAACAACCCAAACTTTTCCTGGATTTGCCTTATATTCTTCTTAAATATTCTTTCTGGTTCTCCTAAATTAAATTTTCTTCTGAACAATATTTGATTTTATGTTTTTTATTTATTTGTTTAGATACTATATATAAGATAGCCTGACATCAGAAGTCCCTGCCATGACTGACTTTAGACAAACTTCTTTTGCTATTATAAGCAAGTCTGGACTCCTTAATTCAACATCTGTTTTTTGTGTTTAATTTTCTCTCCAAAGATTTGACTTTATGATTATTCTATTAAGTTTAGTTTTCTTCTTCTTCCACATTCTGTTTCTACTCAGTTTTGTGTTTTCCTGGAGTCCTCAACCAATTTCAGATTCTAGACCAATTTCAAATTCTCTCAAATTACAATACTCATCATTCTCTACCAAACATCTCATGACAGTTGCTACCTTCTACTGATAGTCTTTGCTTAATAAATATGTGTAGTCTGTAATTTGCAATTAGAAACTTGGTTATATAATGATTGACTGTGATTTATTTTAAATATGTGTATCCCTCTATTTTAAGTATATTTTAAGGTACTTGTGAATGGAAATCATATAAAGTAGAATACATCGAACACATATGGAAACCCAATAAATACTTAATGATAACTTACACCTAAAACTGGAAAAGAAATAATTTGAAGAATATATGCATTTCTAATGATTTTTATCTGGTTTTGTTTTCTAACTTTATTTTTATTTTTTCCATGTTTTTGATGCACCATAATCTCACATAATATTATAATTCATATAATAGTGACATATATGTACATAGCACTTGGTACGCTTTTCCGTGGCTCCCTCCCCTCACCTCTCTTCTTCATACAAAATATTGAGATTGGCAATGGTGTTCTCACGTATGTACATAAATTTTAGTGGAAGTGATTCCTTCATTGTTCCCTCCCTCTCCTGGCTCCCTCCCAAAACCACCTCCCTTGCTCCACTGGAGGTTTTTCTTCATTATTTAAAATTCCTCTCATATCACTATTACTCACTTTCTAGCTTTCTTGTGTGAGAATAAGCATAAGACCATTCACTTTCTGTGATTGGCTAATTTCACTTAGCATAATGCTCTCCATATCCATCCATTTTCCTGAAAATTACATAATTTTGTTCTTCTTTATTGCTGAATAGAATTCCATTATTCCATTGTGTGTAAATCCCATAATTTTGTGATTCCTTCATCTGATGATGGATACCTGAGTTGGTTACATAACTTTAAAATATTTGAAATCCTTTCATAGTTTGAACTAGAGATAATTAGGACAATTTTTATACTCTATACATTTCACTCAAGTTCATTCTTAAAAAAGAGGTTTTGATACCTAATCATTGAATACAGATAGATAAAAGTATTAAGAATCAAAGTAGAGCTGAGCATGGTGGCAAACACTTGTAATCCCAGCATTCAGAAGGCTAAGACTAGAGGATTGTGGTTCACAGACAGCCTCAGCTACTTAGCAAGGCCCTTCACAATTCGGTGGGAGACTTTCAAAAATAAAAAGAATAAAGCCGGGCATGGTGGCGCATGCTTGTTTGGGAGACTGAGATAGGAGGATCTCACAGGTTCGAAGCCAGCCTCAGCTACTCAGTGAGGCTCAAAGCAACTTAGGGAAACCCTGTTACCAAATAAAATATAAAATAGGTCTGGGAGTATAGCCCAGAGGTAGAAAGCTTCTGGGTTCCACTTCCTGGTACCACCAATAAATAAATAAATAAATAAATAAATAAATAAATAAATAAATAAATAAATAAAAAATAGGGCTGGGGGTATAGTTCAGAGGTACAATGCCCCTAAGTTCCATCCCCAGGACCATGAAAAAAAAGGAAATAGAATTTTAGAGTGGAATTTATTTTGTCATAAAACAAAATAAAGGTAATAAAACACTAGAAAAATAAGAATAGAGTTAATTTTTAAATATCTGAAGTCATTGCTTCATATTAATTTTTAAATCATGTTTAAAATTTTTAATGTAAATATCCAATAAATAGTAGAAATAAAAGTACTAATTATGCATTCAGCTCTGGTCCATAGCTATAATTTTCTGATAAGCTGAATGGTTTTCTGAGTTTTAAAAAAGGGTTTGGTGGACTGACTGGTCATCTAATTGTTAGTGGATATATGAAACTGCTAATGGTATATGCTGCAGTTTATTAGGCTTATTTTTAATTGGTGCATTATAATCCTTCCTGTGATGGAAGCACCCATGTACAGAGCGCTCGCTGAGCCCTTCCCCAGGTCCCGCCCCACTCCCTCCTCCTCCCCACCAGCCCATGTTCAATACAGTGATAGATTTTAAGTTTGTGTATATGCGTCATGTACATTGAGACGTTTCCCTCTTAGAGTCTTCCCTCCTTCCTCCCATCTCCCTCAGCTAGTTCCCCTCCTTCACTCCAAGAAAGTTTTTCCTCCTCTGTCTGTAGTCCCTTTTGTGTCCCAATTTCTCTGTAGCTTCCACTTCTGAGAGAAGACATCCAAACTTTCACTTTTTGGGACTGACTAATCTTAGTTACCATAATATTTTCCACTTCCAACCATTTCCTGGCAAATGATACAATATTGTACATTTTATGGCTGAGTAGAAGGTTTATTTATTTATTTATTTTGTGATACTGGGGTGGAATCTAGGGTCTTTCTACCCCCGGGCTATACTCCTAGACCTATTTTACACTTTATTTGGAAACAGGGTCTCACTAAGTTGCTGAGAGCTTCACGAAGTAGCTGAGGCTGGTTTTGAACCTGTGCAATCCTCCTGTCTCATCCTCCAAAGCTCGGGGATTACAAGCTTGTGGCACCATGCCCAGCTTGAAGGCTTATTTTAATCAATATTTTACTTAATAATCATCTTAAATTTATCTAATAATGTTAACTATTTATCAAAAGACAGAAAGAACACAATGTTTCAAATATCTTCAAATTGTGCCACAAATGCACTCGATCCCATGAAAATACCCACAAAGAAAGCAAAACAAAACAATTCTCACTCATGTATATTTTATGCAGTATAAGTAATTTTTGTCTGTAAATCACAGCCCAGAGCACACAATTCTATGAGAAAATTAGAAATAAAATTAAATGTCCAAATGTCCAAACTACATATGTATTTTTATTACTGGCATGTTTATATTAACATTCACACTGGTTTTTTGCCCTAATATCATGCTTCTACACTATTCCTTTAAACATTAGAAAAAGGAAAGGAAAAATGAAATTAAATATCTCTTAGCTGTCTCTTCTCAAGGTTATATTTCACTAGTTCCTTCAGTTCCCCTGATAAATCCTATTTTCCTTTTCTTTAATTATGTTGTTGCTCTCTTCTGGACCCTCAATGATTAACATGAGACTACTAAATTAAATTTCACTTGTTATGTCTAAGTCTCTATGTACCAACGTATTATATTAATTGACCTGATGCCTCAGGCTAGTCTTCATGACTGAAATAGAATATATTATTGAAAATAAAAAAACCGTTTTTTCTTTTTGCCTTTATGCCAACTATTGATTTTAAATATAAAATTTGCTTATTTTTCTAATGAGATTATTATATAAAGGAATGTTAGCCATTAGTAATATTTTGTAGTACTGAGGATAAAACTCAGGGGCATTCTAATTCTAAGCTACATCCCCAGAAGTTTTTGTTTATTTTGAAGCAGGGTCTCACGTGGTGCCCAAGAGTTTGCTAATTTGCTAAGGCTGGTCTTGAACCTCTGATCCTCCTGTGTAAGCCTCCCAAGTACTAGGATTACAGATGTGTAGCTCCATATCTGGCTACAACCATTAATAATTCAAACTGTATCTATCTATAACTTTTTGTATGAAGAATGGAGGCTTTTATTATTTATTTACTTAAAATTTCTCCCATATTTTTGAGAACATTGTCTCAGGTTTAAAATAATTGTCCTTGTTATTGTCTACTCAGGATAGTAGGAATTTAGGTTCCCTGAAGACCATGTCTCTTGTTTATAGGAATATGTCTAACACCAAGAACAAAAATAATATATAGGCATACCTTAGTGAGTCAAATTATGAAAATGGATCAATCTCTGGTTAATTTAGATGATTCATTCTTTTCTGAAATGGAAAACAACATTTTATAAAATTTGCTAGCATTTTTAAGTACTACTTTGTGCCTGCATAAGTAATCAGAGATAATCATTAAATGAAGTAGTACTTATTTTTGTAGATCTTCTGGATCTTTCCATTGGAAGATGTAAAATTATAAAACATATTTATGGAGAGAGAAGTGTATATACACTATTGTGAGGTATGGTCTAAATGATGTTGTAAAGGAACAGTAGTAGGCATATGAAATAGCATATAAGGTTCATTTAATATTTTTCCTTTGAATTATTTCAATTTGCTTTTCTATTTTTATATTATTTATTTGGGGGGGGTTCTAGAAATTGAACCCAGGGACATTCTATCTTCTAGCTATACCCCAGCCCTATTTTAGTTTTTTTCTTTTTATTTTTCTTTTTGACAGAGTATCAGCAAATTGCTAAGGGTTTCACTAAATTGCTGAGGCTGGCCCTGAATGTGTGATCATTCCTGATCTCAACCTCCCAAGTACTGGAATTATAGGTGTGTGCCAACACGCTTGGCTATACTATAGTTTTAAATGTGGAATTTTGCCGGGTGTGGTGGCACACACTTGTAATCCCTGCACTTGGAAGGCTGAGACAAGAGGATCGCATAGGTTCGAAGCCAGCCTCAGCTACTAAGTGAGGCTCTCAGCAACTTAGTGAGACCCTGTTTCAAAATAAAATATAAAATATGTCTGGGGGTATAACCCAGAGGTAGAAAACCTCAGGGTTCCACCCCTAGTACCACCAAAAAATAAATAAATAAATAGGTGGGATTTCTAGATAGAATACAAATTTTTCTTTCAGAGGTTAAAATTTTCTCTATAGTTCAATATAAGGTGAAACTTTTAAAGTACTAACATAAAATTCAAAGTATTCTAAAGAAAGTGGTTGTAATTTCATTATTTTCTACCTTTGAACACAATTTTAGTGTTCATGTTGTACATTATATATACTTATGTGTTACCTTAAATCTATACAGTTCTATGTTTCTTCTTTCAATACGAAACCCAAACTTTCATCATTTCCAATATAAAGATATATGTATCTCCTCAGACCAAGAATAACGTATAAAATGTTTGAAGTAGTTTTAAACCATATGCTATCCGTCTAAATTGTTTATAGGCCATGTGTACTTATTATATACAAAAGACTATTGTCCATTTATCTCTGGTAGAAGGATAGAAAATTCAGAAATTAGAGGGCAGTAGGACAGTTATACCTGAGTTGGTTACATAACTTTAAAATATTTGAAATCCTTTCATAGCTTGAACTAGAGATAATTAGGACAATTTTTATACTCTATACATTTCACTCAAGTTCATTCTTAAAAAAGAGGTTTTTGATACCTAATCATTGAATACAGATAGATAAAAGTATTAGGAATCAAAGTAGAGCTGAGCATGGTGGCATTCAGTTATAGCTAGAGGGACACTCCTTATGAAATGGAGAGTGCATTGTTCTTGTAGGTTTTAAGGAAAAAGCCACTGTATCACACCTGATAGAAGAACCAGTTTAAAGTCCATATTGGAAGATAATGTTCAGGATCTGTTGCCTGGTTGTTTGTTTTGTATTTAGAAATTCAAGCCTGACTGATAGTTACATATAGCAGGAATCAATATGGAGAAGTCCCAGCCATGTCACAAATGGAATTTCCTTGCATTTAGAATTCAAGGTGCACCTCTCAGGCAAGAGTTGACCAAATAATTTAGTCTTCAAGGCTCACAGTAATTTCTCAGGTACCAAAATAGGCAAAAGGGTTCACAAAATAGCACCAATGGAGTATGTACATCAAGAGTAAAAGGGCTTTTTGATGTCATCTTTATGTTGTAAGCAGATTCCCAAGTAGAGAGTAAAAGCACAAGGTTGGCAGGTGCATTTTGAGAGAGTCAGTGTTATACATAGACTGGTACTTAGAGCAGAGAGGCCTGTTAGGAAGTCTTTAAGCTTATTCTATAATAATAATTGAAACTATATGTATGTATGAAAAACTCACAGATATCTATTAAAATCATATATATATATATATATATATATATATATATATGTACATACAGGGAAAGGCATGTTAATAGTTGTAAAATCTTATACACACATATAGTGTGTTTCAATTTTTTGTGAGTACTTTGAAGCTATTAATGCATTTGCCACAGGTATTTAAAATATAAACAAACTATGTCAGTAAATAAACTATAGATGTTTCATGAATAAAACCATTTGTCAACTGGTGATCACTGGTTTTTCCATAATTGTTTAACATAAAAATAATGTAATTTGTGAGAATCTCAAAGAATTGCCTTACTCTCCTGTAGGTGAAATTGGTTCTCGTAACTTAACTACTTTACTGATAATGAGTTTGACCTTTCCTCATCTGCTGCCTTTGATAAAAGACATAACTGACTGGGAAATATTAGTGCAGTTTCTGGAGAGAACTAAGCCTCTCTCAGAGTGAACCACTTTGTGGGCCAAGTTCTGTCACCAGTGACACACAGGCCATTCACACTAGAATCACCATCTGAAGGTGAGGGAGTATGCAGACAGAATCTACCCTCTGTGTTTAACTTGGCAGTCTTTGTCCTCCCTGCTCACTGCATTGTTTTGGAACAATGATATCTTCCTATATGATTTGCATGACTGGGTTTTAATAGCTAAACCTGCTAGTTTTCAGAAGATCTGAGAAGGAAAGGCTGGATAGGGTGGCCGTTTCAAAGATTTTGTCCATTTTCAAATCAAGCAATAAATCTGAAATGCTCTGTGTCCAGTGTAAACCAGAAAAGAAGTGCTGAAAAGTGTTCAAATTAATTTTACAGTGTGCTGGGGAAATGCAAGTCTGTGGTATCAGCTTCTGCAGTTTCAGCTCCCCAGACGCTTTCTTTCCCTCTCTCCTTCTTCAAAAAGATGTGATTTGATTTATTGTCCACTAAACTTATTAATTCCAATTCCCCTTTTAGTTTTGTTGCCAAACAGTCATCCTTTCCAGTTCATGAAAATTACTGTAAGAGAGAAGAGGTTCTGATGCATGGTTCAGCATAAAAGAACCTTGAAGACTCATTGCTTAGTGCAAAACGTCAGCCCCAATAGGATACATATTATATGAGTTCCCTTATTTGCAGTTTCAAATTTACATAGAAATTTTTGGATTAGTGGTTGCCTGGGATAAGAGGAGAGAAGTAGGGAAAGTCATTACTTCTTAATAAGCACAGAGCTTCAGTTTGGAATGATGAAACATATTCTCAGGACTGGTTGTAATGGTGATTATACAACAGTGTGATGCACTTAATGTCACTGAACTCTTTAAAAGGGTAGAGAATTGGTAAATTTTTTCTTCGTTTTATAAAAGAGAGGATATTAGGGTATAAGACAAGTGAATAGTTTTTGAGCTATAATTCTTACAGAATAATATTTTTTTTATTTTCTCCCTTCAAGTATTAAAACTCAGTGGCCTAAACTGAATAAGTAGAAAACACCATATTCTAAATCTAATGTAACATCAAAACCAAATCAAAGCTGGGCGTGGTGGCGCACGCTTGTAATCCCCACGCTTGGGAGGTAGAGACAGAAGGATCACGCAAGTTCGAAGCCAGCTGCACGCACTGGCTTAGGAGACCCTGTTTCCAAATAAAAATGTAAAATTAGATCTGGGAGTGTAGCCCGGAGGTAGAAGGGCTTGCAGGAACCCCAGTACCACCACCCAAAAAAAAGCAACAAATCAATAGAACTTAAATTTGACTATCCTTAAGACTTAGCCTTTGAACAATGTATAACAAAGTAATTTAGAATTAAAAGAACAGTAAACTGAAGGTCACCGTCATCAAATTCTCCAACTTCCAGCACATTGTGTTTATGATCCCAGCTTTACTAGGAGGATGTTTACAATCAGGCCAGAGAAGGAGAGAAGACAGAGGAGGCTTTGTGTGGTTGGTATAAGATGAGAGAAGGGAAGGACAAAGAGATTTTTTTTTTTTTACATTTCAAAGTAATTGGGTTTTTGTATGTGCCACAGGAAAGGGGACCTGGGCTTGCATCTTTATAATAGTCAATGAGGAAGCACACTTCAGAGGCAATGGCTCTGTGGTGTCCTGGAGAAGTAGACTGCAGACACGGGGTTCTCCAAAGCCATAGAGTTATCCAGGGCTAAGTCATGAGCTGTGGCAGAGCATGTTGTCAGTGACCTTGCAAAAAGACCAGATGCTTCTCTCCGAGATTTAAATTAAATTAGATTCAGGACATTAGAACTATTATGAGCAGAATGACAGTGATACCTAAGAATTGCTGAATTTAATTTCTTCTAAGTCCAAGAAGTACATTTTGGGGGTAGTTTACATTTAATTTAGAAAAAAGTAGAGTTAGTATTACTTTTATGCTTTATGCTAGAGTAAATTTTAGGACCACTGAATGAGTTTGCTCTTTCCTGAAAATCTGTTATTAAATGTATGTTTTATCTTATCATCAATAGTACCTGACTATCCTTTAGCAAACATTTCTTTTATTAGGAAATGGGAGCTATAAAATAAATAAAATATTAGTTTAACCTAGCTACCTATGAGGTCAGAATTCTAATACTAAAGTGCAGTAACTTTTACTAAACTAGTGATTTCATTTTAAAATTTTTCCTCTGTCTTGTCTTATAAACTGTTCTTTTGCCTGACTTTGTTGGTCTTCTTTGTTTTTATTGAAAGTTATTCCCAATAATTTTACAAATATAGACATATAAATAAAAGAAAATCAAATATAAATCAGCTTTAGCTTAACTCTAAGAATTGCTATTTTTTTGGATTCTGATTCTGAATCCATGATCTAGTCTCTTTAGGAATATTTCTTTAACATTGTGCTGTCCTATTGGTCAAGACACTTTTCTGTTTAGAATTTGGTCATTATTATCGAATTATAGTTTTATGGGCTTTTTGATCTAGTTACTTAAGATTTTGCTGTATTTAAAGATTTTATTTTATGGCAACATACAGAGAAGACTAAATTGATTCTCAATCTGAGCTTCACTATGGTATAGTGGCTGCTTACTTAACATATCTAAGCCTCAACTGTGAATTGTCAGCCTATGGAACACTGTTTCAACATATCCACTTGCTCGGTTATCAATGAAAAATAACTCATATTTGTATGATGTCATAGTTATATGTCTATGTATTAATGCTTCTTATTACTTTCAGTGTTTATAGACAAAGTAATAAGCATTATCATAATTTGAATCTCTACTTTAAAGTATCTACTGCAGACACTTATTCTGTTTTTTTCATTAAGATTTTTTAAAAATTCAAGTTTTGGGGTAAGATGTTAATGGATTTAATATATATATTCTTTTGTGCCATTCAAATAAGAAACAACCTACTGGTTAGACAACTGAAAAGTACATTAATTTTTCAAATTAGGGAACATGGTCTAAGAAAATTAACCTACTAAATATAATAGTACAATTTTACTGAATTAAAACAAAAACAAATAAAAATTATCCTGTTACAATAGGAACCTCTTCATTTTCTGTAGCCTGTTGTATTAAATTAAATTAATGTTAACTCAGGTACTGATGTTATATTTATTTTATGGACATCTTTTTGTTGTGGAACTGGGGTTGGAACCCAGGGGCACTGTACCTATGAGCTACATGCCCATCCCTATATTTTTAGTCTTTTTTTATTTTTGAAATAGGGTCTCACTGAGTTGCAAAGGGCCTTGCTATGTAGCTGAGGCTCTCCACGTACCGTGATCCTCTGGTCTCTGCCTCCTGAATGCTGGGATTATAAGTGTGTGCCACCATGCCTGGCCCTGGACATTTGTTTTAATAGTTGCAAAATATTTATTTTCCAAGAGTTCATATTTAATTATATCATTATATATATTTAAGTAGAAATCGAATATAATTGTTCACATTAATCATGGGGATAGGCTAGTTTTTTTTTAACTGTTGTAATATTCCCATCTAAAAACCTACTTAGATGCTCCCTGTCTTTCAGGATTATTGTGAGAGTTGAATGAGACATAGTAAGCAATTGACACAAATCTGTTCCTTTTCCACACTTATAAATTCACTTATTGTCTATGACTCCTGTGTCATTTCCCTATTTTTATAAAGTCAGTATAAATTATTGAGTATAGAATAACATTTTTTTCAGTATTAATATCATTCCCTAGATGAGACTAAATTTTGCAATGCACAGATGACCCTTAAGGACTCAGTGATGTTCAACAAAAAAGGTCCACTGCACAATCATTTGCCCAAAGTAGTGCAACTACATGTATGCACCCCGCTTAGACACAAAGCAGGGCTTTCACTGGAGGAAGGACTGACAGTCCAGAAAGCACTCGGGTGGCTCCTGAAGCTTCTTGTCAAAATAACATACCTCATGTCTCCTCTCATTGCATGGACCAAAGCAAGTTACAGGACTGTTCCTGGTGCCAGTGGGCAGAGGAGTCTTATCCTCTTCTAAGCAGGGAGCCAGAGAGAGAGATTTATAAGAGTGGTCCCAAAGAGAAACACTAGATATTTAAAGGATAATATAAGCTACCTTAGTAATTGCAAAAGTTTATAATTTTGACAAGTTATAAAAAGAGTGCTGGTAAATCCTAGTTATCTCTTTAGTATCAATAACAGGAAAATAAAAACATGCTTTATAAATTCAAAGTTGTATTATATTTTCTTCCTTATATACTTCATTTTAAAACTTAAAATTTCGTTGAGAAATAATACCTATGAACATTAAAGTAATTTTATTTAATAAAATATAAAATAGAATATAATAGAATATTATAAAATATAGTAAAAGAGAAATTACTTATATTTCTATAATTTTTAGGGAAAATCTATCCATATAAGTTCTAAGAATCTTATTTTAATTTTTATATGGAATCAACGCTATTACTACTATCCTAAGCTTTAAAGTTTAATGATGACAAGATTAATTTTTTTTAATAATTATTTCTTTCTAGAGTAAAACCGTAAAAAGCTCCTTGTTTTACAATGGAATTATTCCAGGCTTTGGAAAATGGAATCATTACTGGACAAGCATTCCCAGGAATCTCAAGGATACACTAGTAGAATATTAAAGATACTAGCTCATATGAAGATGGTGGTTTGAGTTTGGTTTATTTGAATGTTTATGCATTTATTTATTTAGTTAGTTTTTTTTTCATTTTAAAAAACTATAATGCTCTACCAAATTGCCTTATATCTTTGTTTCTTCCTGCAGACCATATTTTTAATAATTTATTTCCCCAAGTTAGTTCTTACTAATATAATTAATTTGAACAGTTGAAACTTATTTCTACTTATAATTTCCTTATTCTCTTTTTTAGGGCCTAATATCATAAAATGTCTTCCATCCCAACATCTTAGAGGGAAAAAGTTTTAGATAATTATGATTCCCGACTTTTGATCCAAATTAATGATATTTAAATAAAAAGCCTGTCCTTTACCCATTAGATTAAATATAAAATTAAAGGCAAGGAACTGATTAAATCAAGTAATTCAGGCAGAATATGTTTTGAAAATAACTTTCACACTACATAAAACATGCATTTTAAAACACTGCTTTGACTTTGAAATGTCTTCAAATACAAACATTTCAAATTCTTCCAGCATTTTTAACCCAAACTAACATAAAATTTTATCTAACATCATAATAAATTATGACACTTAGCTTTCATTAGCAGGGTTAAAAAGCATTAGGGCTTCAGAATTTCAAAATATTTAGAATTGTTACTTAAAATTATTTAAAAATTTATTGAATATTTCATACATGCTAAACAATGAACTAAGCATTAAATTAAGATATAATGAACATATTAACCCTCCTCTTGGGATTAATCTGTACTTAGAGATAAAATATGTAAGTACATCTATAATTATATGAGAAAACAACCATAAGTATGCATGAAGTACAATGATATTATCTAGAAAATAATGATTGAAATGTTAAAATTTGCCAGGTGTGGTGGTGCACACTTGTAATCTCAGCATTTGGGAGTCTGAGACTGGAGGATCACAGTTTGTAGACAGCCTCAGCTACTTAGTGAGGTCATTTGCAACTCATTGAGACCCTGTTTCAAAATAAATAGAATAAGATTTTAAAAATATATTTTTATTTTTTATTTATTTTTGTGGGTTTGGGAATGGAACCCAAGGACATTTGACCACTGAGCTACACCCCCTGCCCTATTTTTTATTATTTATTTTGAAACTGGGTCTCACTGAGTTGCAGAGGGCCTCACTACATAGCTGAGGCTGTCTGTGAGCCATGGATCCTCCGGTCCCAGCCTCCAGAATGCTGGGATTACAAGCGTGCGCTACCATGCCCAGCTTAAAATGTTTTTTTAATATGACCTAGAAGACATTTTAGATTTTTAATGTAAATATTGTCGATAGTTTAACCCTTGACTATCATGGTAGTGATATTTTTGAGACACATATTTCTCTTTTTAAAGGTTTTGAAGATTTTCAGCAAAACTTTCATATGAATGACAAATTCTATTCAATTGTAATGTTAACTGAATTACTAAGTCCTTATATTACATATTTGCAACTTGTATGACATGCGTAAAAAGTTTTCTAACCTGTTGAAAAGGAGTATATAGAGAGCCCTTTACATCCACTTTGGTTTGATATTATATTATTAGTCACTGTTTTATGTGGGAAGTGGAAAACATTGGTTAATTTGCTAAATTTATTTATAAATGATCAGTAAGGAAGTCTTTAGACTTTAATTTAATAACTTTAATTCTTCATTCTTTTTTTTCCTTTAATTTTCTTCTCTTGTCTTACTGCTTTGGCTAAAATTTCAAAGACTATGCTGAATGGGAATGATGACAGTTGTCATCCTTGTCTTGTTTCTAATTTAGAGAAAATATTTTTAGTTTTCTCCCTATTTAGTAGAATGCTGGCTTTGGGTTTATCATATATTGTCATTGTAATATTGAGATAAATTCCTCCTATCTCTAATTCTACAATATTTTAACACAAATCAGTGTTGGATTATGTCAAATGATTTTTTTCTGCTTATATTGAGATGATTTTATCCTTGGTTCTATTTATGTGATAAATTACATTTTTTGACTTGCATATGTTGAAACAGCCTTGGAACCATGAAATGAAACTAACTTGATTGTGATACAAATTCTCCTTGATGTGATTTTTTAATATGAATTGCTAGTATTTAAGAATTTTATGTCCATGTTCTTCAAAGATATTCTGTAATATTTTTTGAGATATCTTTTATTTGATTTTGGTGTCAAGGTGTTGCTGGATTTGTAGAATTCATTTAGGAGTATGAGGTTTCTATCTCTTTCTTGGGATTATTTGAGTAGAATTTGGCTTTGCTAATTTTTAAAGGTTTTATAGACCTTAGCTGATAGTCTGTTTCTTTTCTTTTTTGGAAGGCTTTTTATTGTTGTTTCAATCTGTTTGTTTTTGGTATGTTTAAGGTTTTCTAAATCTGGATTTAATTTAGGTAAATTATGTTTGTCTAGAAATTTATTAATTTCTTCTAGGTTTTCCATTTTATTGGTGTATAAATTTTCAAAATAGATCTTAATGCTGTGAATTTTTATACCATCTATGGTGATATCTCCCTTTTCATCTCTTATTTAAGTAACATGGATCAATACTCTTATTTGGTTAGGCTTGCTATGTACTTATTAATCTTGCTTATATATTCAAAACCAACATTTCTGTTTATTTATACTTTATATTTTCTTCTCTATTAATTTCTGCTTTGATTTTAATTATTTTCTGCCTTCTTTTGGATTTGGAGTCAGTGTGTTTCAGTTTTTCTAGGACCTTGAGGTACATCCTTAGGTTGTTTATTTGCTATAAAGTTTTGTTTAATCACTTTCATAGTGGAAAATATCAAGGATACAATCAATAATGAATGTTGGTGAGGATGTAAGGAACACATATATTGTGGATAGGATGGTAAATTAGTATAACCATTATGGAGACCAGTATGGAGGTTCCTCAAAGAACTAGAAATGTAATAACCATGTAAACCAATTGTAATACTTGTAGGTATTTTTCCAGAAGAATTAAAATAATATTACTATAGTGGAACATATATAAAATGTTTATAGCAGAAAAATTCACAATGGACATGGAACTAACTTAGGTGTTCATCAACAAATAAATGGATAAAGAACCTGGGATTTACATCCAATGTAATTTTACTCAGTCATAAAATAGAACAAAATTATGTTTGCTGGAAAATGGTTAAACTAGAGAGTAATATCAGATCATCCAGACTCTGAAAGTCAAGGGTTTTGTGTTTTCTCTCAAATGTGAAAACTAAGAAAGTAGAAGAAAAAAGGGACTTCAGAAAAATGGGAAGAGATACAAGTAGAATCACGGCAGGGGATTGGGGAAAGGAGATATGGAGGGGTAAAAGGTTTGAAGAAAGGAACAGTTCAAATAATGCTAGGTTCACTTATGAAGACATCAATACCAATGTCACTAGAACCTATCTGGATGAGAGATGAGAGGGAGCCAGGTGGGATGGGAAAATATACCAAGTATTGTGCGCATGTATATTTCTATCATTTTGAAACTCATTATGATGGGTAATTACAATGCACCAATAAAAATATAAAAAGGAAAGACTTTAAGAAAAATATATAACATAAATGTATTTATTATTAGACTTCAAAGAGGTTAAATAATTTAATTCTTTTAAGCATGTGAGGTAGTTTCTAATATTATTCCATTTCATAGAAAATGAGATAGTGATACACATGGATTAGTGTTTTATTAAATATTAAAGTTCTTTATTTTCACAACTGGTTTTTGACAAGAAACATAAGGAAAAGTCTAAGCCATAATAACTTAATCAATAGAGGTTTACTTTGCCAAGGACTTAGAATGTCCCTAAGTAAAAATAAAGTAGAGCTTTCTGGTCATATCATGCAATCCCTTTAATTATAGTCAGGATGAAATATTCTTAGTGGTTTCTGGAAAAGATCCATGATTCTCTTCTGTCATCTTGCTCAATGTTTAAAGCAGTGTTTGATATGAAGCACAATAAACGATGAAGGCTTTTACTAGAATTCTATTGCTCTTGTTTTAATTTCTTTTATGACATGCTATTTCATACTTTCCTTTTATAAATAATGCAGTCCTGGGTACAGCTCTTTTAAATCTTTCATGCTTACAAAAGCATGAAAATGTATCAGATCGTGTACGAGTTGCTGTCTGAAGGTGCTTTTCAAACTCTTGTATTATAAATGAAATATGATACAGGAGTTGATGCCTGTTCACATAAATGGAGAATATTGAGATTGTAAAGTGGTTTGAATTACCATGAAATTATAGAATTATGAGATAATAGATTTGTAAAGGCCTTGTGAAATCTTCTGTTCAGGTTGCCTGCCTTTAGGCAGGTAAATGTCTGAAATACATTGTGAAAATATTTTTCTAGTCTCTTTTTTTAATATTTCAAGCAGAAAAACTCCATATTCTACCAGACTGCATCATTTGAATGACTTTGAATTTAAAAAGGAAACAAAAGCTTTACTTATGAACAACCAAGATTGCCCTTCTTTTCTGTTTCTTTTTCTTTTTTTTTTTTTTTTTTGCGGGTCTGGGGATGGCACCCAGAGGCATTCTACCTCTGCGCTACACCCCCTGCCCTATTTTTTATTCTTTGTTTTGAAACCGGGTCTCACTGAGTTGCAGAGGGCCTCACTAAGTAGCTGAGGCTGTCCGCGAACTGTGATCCTCTGGTCTCAGCCTCCCGAATGCTGGGATTACAAGTGTGTGCCACCAAGCCCAGCTCGTTGCCCTTATTTTCTACTGTGACTTTCCTTTTTGCTCCTTCTAAGAAAAAAATACTATTAGTTTTATGTTCTTATTTTAAACTTTATTATACTTTTGATAATCTCTTGTCTCTGCCTCTTCCTAATATTTTTAGTTTGAAAATAGAATAATCAAATAAAATTATATAAATTAATTCCCAAAGAATAATAACACACTGTAATATTTTTGTCTGACCGTTGTACTTTAGGGTTGACTGAGCCTACTTTAATTATTCTCCTCTATATGTTCCTTTAATTTTCTAACCTAGATGTCGACACTGAATTGTCCACAAATCTGGAATTGGCTCTTCAGAGATAAGGGGAGAACATTTTTTGCTTGATCAAGACTTATTTTTACTTTTTATGATCAGAATGAGAGAGAGCCATCAGAGTGGACTAAAAGAAATAGTCACTAAAGTAGGAGGTGTAAAGGAGTACTCTGGTAGTCAAATAAAAATAAATTAAGCAAGTATAGATTATTCACCTATATCAAGTTACTATTAGAAACTAATAATATAAATCTAACTTTTTTTGCAGTACTAGGGATGGAACCCAGGGGCATTCTACCTCTGAGGTACACCTCCAGCCCTATTTTTTATTCTTTATTTTGAAACAGAGTCTCACTGAATTGCAAAGGACCTTACTATAAAGATGAGACTCCTCGCGAACCGCGATCTTTTTGTCTCAGCCTCCCTAATGCAGGGATTATAAGCACGCATCATCATGCCCAGCCTAAATGTGGTTTTAATATTCTTTCCTTGATTATTTTTCTGCTCAGAAAAATGGGTCTCAGTACTGGAAAGCTTAACCCAAGTTTATGTTTATTTTTTTAAAGTTATCTCAGTTTATACTTTTTAAGGTTTATATTCACTCCTGATGCTTCTATATTGTTGTGCTACTTCTTTGATTTTTTTTAATTTCAACATTTCTGTTGCATAACATCAAACATCAAATTCTGAAGATCCCATGTAATTATTCTTTTCCCTTTTGGAGTCTATTCAATATTCTTGTTTTTCAGAGTTTCTCATGATGTCCCCCTAGCTCTCATAGAAACAAGGTGTCAGTGTTGGAAGAAGGATTTGGTTACAATGGAAAGGTCTTAGGGTACTGTAGCCTTGGGGATTATATGGTTTTTTCCTCCTTCTGCTCTCTCTTTCTCTCTGATTTTGGCCTTAAAGATGTGACAGTGGAACCTATCACTCTCCCTTCCTCTCTCCATTTCTGCTGCTTTTCCCTCAGCTCCCTAAACCAGGCTTGATATGAGCTGAACCTCGAAACTGCCAAAAACTATGAACAAATAGGCCGGGCGTGGTGGCGCACGCTTGTAATCCCAGCATTTGGGAGGCTGAGACCTGGAGGATCACAGTTCGCAGACAGCCTCAGCTACTTAGTGAGGCCCTCTGCAACTCAGTGAGACCCGGTTTCAAAATAAAGAATAAAAAATAGGGCAGGGGGTGTAGCTTGGAGGTCAAATGCCTCTGGGTTCCATCCCCAGACCAGCAAAAAAAAAAAAAAAAAAAAAAAAAAAAAAAACTATGAACAAATAAATATTTCTTTCTCTAAATTATGTGGTCAGTCATTTTGGATTAGGGCAGTGAGAATATTGATTAACATATGATTCAATTCTTTTTTCTGTGCTTCTAATTCTCATAAAATACTTTCTAGGCATCCTACCTATATCCATTGACTATCAGTCTACATGTCTTATTTTTTCTAAAAATCTTTACAAATGAATTATTTGTATACTTTGTACTGACATAAGTTAGTCTATTCATTCAGATTAGAAAACAAACTAAGTTTAGAAACAAGGTAGGTAAAATTCTATTATTGATTCCAAACATAATTTTGAAAGAAAGACACCTTAATTTATGTCTATTTTTGCTTTTGTAACTATTTTGTAGTTTTATGCCTATTTTGAACCTTTGTGGTAAGCTGATTTTATGATTATAAAATATTTACACAGATGAAGTACACTAGTATTTTTTTGAACTTAAAAGAGAGTGGAATGATTTCATAGAAAACCTTTGAAGTACGTTATCCTTAACCTAGGAAGGCAGTAAATTGACACTCACTAGTCAGCGATGTATTGAAATAAGCAATCAGAATTTGAGGGCCTTAGCGTTGCATGTTGAAGTTTAAGTAGATTATAGGAAGCAAATAAAATTAGAAGAGCTCTCTTTATCTTAAAACAACATGCAAGTAGGCTGGACTTTAGCCATGTTACTCTGAGTATTTAACTTTTAAATTCTATTTCAACTTCTTAAATATTTCTCTGGTTTTCGGTTTTATGTTATTTCACATTTTGTCTGTTTTCCATATGTGTATTTTTCTGTGAATGGCTTCAACATTCCTGACTTGGCAGACTAAAAGCACAAGCTTCGCTCTCCTTACCCTCTCCTCAGATAGCCCAAAGAGGTTAGTGCTATCAGGACTCTAGTGACACATTTGGAGACCTCTAATAGGTGTAGGGCTGGAGATAAAATTACATCTAAAGATGCATTAAAAGATGCATTATCTAGAAAACCGCATATGCAGGCAATGTTACCAAACAGCAGAAGCAGCACTGTGCTAGATAAAAATGGGCCTCCCATTGGGTGGAAATAAAATTCTCTTTCAGGAAAACCAGTTCTAAGTTATAATAAAGTTATTTTTATTTATTTATTTATTTATTTTTTTTTTTTTGGTGGTACTAGGGTTCCTGGAAGCCCTTCTACCTCCAGGCTACACTCCCAGACCTATTTTTACATTTTCATTTGGAAACAGGGTCTCCTAAGCCAGCGCGCACGGCTGGCTTCGAACCTGCGCCATCCTCCTGTCTCTGCCTCCCAAGCGCGGGGATTACAAGCGTGCGCCACCACGCCCGGCTAAAGTTATTTTTTATAAAAATAAAAATTATTTTTCTGTTTGTCTTTACATATTTCATCTGTCTTAACATGCTTATCAACGGGCTTATTGGAGTATAACATTGAAATGTTTGGAATCTGCACTTAGAAAATAATGTAAGAAGATAGTTGTGTTACTGAAAATGCAATCATTCAATTGGACAGCACTCTAACTCCTGCCAATAAATTCAATACCATTCTCACTTGTATTTTACATTTTTTCTTGCTGTTTGCCTTTCTTCCCAGAAGAGACTTTAACAAGTTTTTGATGAGTAATTCCCACATATTTATTACATAAATACCTCAACTAGGTTCAAATTCAATTCAAAACTGAGTTCACAATTTTCTTTAAAATTTTTCTTCTTACTCTAGTTAATGGCATTACCAACCATTCAAAGAACTAACTCTTCTGTTCCCATGCTCAAAATTATATTAAATTTAATTCCTTTAAGTGCATGTATCTAAGGCAAATCAAATGTGGCCAAGATATGGACTGTAAAAATAAAATATTTCTTACAAATTTAAAATATGGGGGATGGTAAAGCATATTTCTTAGAATTTCTGATATCAAAATCAATCAATTAATCAATTTTATTTATTCTTGGAGTCCCAATAAAGGTTATTTTACCAAGCTGAGGAAAAAATGAGGACCAAGTTTAAGGCAGATTGGAAAATTTATTCTGGATTAAGTTGAATTTTGTGTTTCCATATGAATATAACTGGGTATCTCCAGGATGACACTACCTCTTCAGAATTCAGGTAATTAAAATAAGGAGAATATATATATATATATATATATATATATATATATATATATATATATAGAGAGAGAGAGAGAGAGAGAGAGAGAGAGAGAGAGAGTCTCTTCAAATCACATGAATTTTATTAAGCATGAAGCTAATAAAAACAGTGGGTAAAGTGAGAGAAGGATACAGTTATGTCTGAAAAAAACAACTAGATTCAATGAAAAAAAAGTCACATAATTTTCCATATCCACATTTCATTTTTTATGTTTATATTCAATAATTTTGTGAAAAAGTCTGTGCAGGACTATATTTTTTAAATATAACATGTTATTATAGCTGTCATCCTACATGGTCTTCTTATAATGTGAAGTTGAGACTTTTTCATTAAAAGGTAAAATCTGGGTCTCCCTTCTTGAATATGGGTGGCACTTTTTTTGTTGTTGTTTTTGGTGGTACTGGGGTTCCTGGAAGCCCTTCTACTTCTGGGCTACACTCCAAGACCTATTTTATATTTTTATTTGGAAACAGGGTCTCTTAAGCCAGTGGGGCTGGCTTCGAACCTGCGCAATCCTCTTGTCTCTGCCTCCCAAGCATGGGGATTACAACCGTGCGCCACTCCAGGCTCAGGTTTGAAGCCAGCTGTACTGGCTTAAGAGACCCTGTTTCCAAATAAAAGGTATAAAAAATAGGTCTGGGAGTGTACCTCGGAGATAGAAGGGCTTCCAGGAACCCCAGTACCACCACCAAAAAAAAAAAAAAAAAAAAAAAAAAAAAATACTTTGACCACTAATTACAGCAAAAATGAAAAAAATTTTATTTATTTATTTATTTTTTTAAATTAAAAGTATTTTTTATTGAATCACATTAATCCCCAAAAATGAAAATATTACAGAGGCTAGCTAGCTCATGTGTGATAATATGACTGACTATGCTGTGGCATTCTTTTTTTTCTCTAAACCTGGAGCATGCATATTTTGATCCAAAATACAAGAAATGTGTATATTTTGAAGTTGAAATACTTGAGGGATCTGACATGCTGGTGAGATACTTAAAGAAACCCACATGCTCAAATCTTTTCAGACCAGGCCTCAGACATATATGTTATAAATCTTTAAGATGAACATAGCCATGAATACAATCTTCCAACTTATGCTAGTCTGAGGGATATGTCTAGATCAACATTCTTACTGCCATAATCTAAAACAACTGATTGTGCAACTTAGAGGAAGGAAAGTTTATTTTCTCAGAGCTTCTGGAGTTCTTGGGTTCAGATCATGTGAGGCCAGGGTCTGTATATCTCAAGGGTGATGATGAGAAGAAGAGAAGGAGAGGGCACAAGGGCTCTACTTCTCACTTTATGGAGGCCAGAACAAGAGATTGAAAGCCATAAAGCGATTCGAAGACAGTAGCATAAAGCCAAACCCCTAGGTATTCACCTTTTCCAGACATAGCCTACTTGCCTAGGTTTCTGCCAAGTAAATCCATTACAATGGACTCATACATTCATGAGTTTACAACTTTGACTTAATTATATCAACTCTGAATATTAATACATGAGCTATTCAAGGTATATTCTATATCTAAACATAACAGAATTCCTTTGTGTATTTACTTTCTTGGAAGTGGAAAGGGTTCCTCTCATTACCAGATTATTTCTCTAAAGCATTTCAATGCCTTGTATTCAGTTGAGGTGCCGGTTATCTTTATTATTTTCCTACTATGGAGGAATGGAGGATAGTGACAATATCTTATATGTTAAGTAATACCAGGGTTTTCTTTGACAGAAATAAAGATTTTCTGGCAATGCAACTCTATTAAAACTTACTTGGTTTTAGATTAATTTTATTTGGGGATTTCACTGAGTAGTAGGTGAAGTAAGAAACTGTGTACAAATACATATGTATAAATTTTGCTTTTCTTCTAGATTTAGGCAACAAGTCTTGAAATTCTACTTTTTATACCTTAATTCAAAAGTAGCCTATTATATTTTGTTTTGGAGCATTAGAAAATAAGATACTTCAATATGAAATAAAGCTCATTTTTCATGGAAGGCTGCTCACAACTGTTACCAGGAAGAAAGTGCAAAGCTAGTGTGCTTAGTTGGAATCTGAAGAGTATAAGACATTCAGAATGCCTCTGACTCTTCCAAGTCAAATTACAATTTCTAGTGTATAATAGCTTCTTATTCAGAAAATTCACCTTTCAAAACCCAGCAGATGTATGATGTTTTTCAACCTTCAACAGTCATGGATCTCCTGAACTAAGATAAATACCCATTCATTTTGCTTTTCTGACTTTTTGCAGATGGTTTGGCTTGAATATTTTGTTAGCATTTTATAGAACTCTTTGAAAAGACACAAAAAGTAGCAATTCTCAATTCTCATAGAGTTTCAACTTCTATGGGTATATTAAATACCAAATGATGTCTATTTTACCAAAGCCTTTACTTGCATAATATAAAATATTATTTTTTCAGCCTGATGAAAAATATAATACTTATGACAATATTTAACTAACATTTTGCCAGCTCAGACTTGATTCTCAGTTATATATCTACGTATCTATTTCTGCATATCTATACAAACATGTATACACACACACACACACACACACACACACACACATATATATATATATATATATATGTTAAGTGCTCATATACTATATTATGAAGAAACTAAATTGTTGAAACTATATATGTAGTTTTTAAAACTAATTTAGTTTCATTTATATCTATTGATCTTGAGGACTATTATCATGTCAGTTTATAAAGAAAGAAACTTTGGCTTATCTAAGATCAAGAAACTCATCCTGTTTAGCACAGGACTGAGGGATTTCCCATGATGTGAGACTTTGAGAACTAAATACTAAACCTTCAAGAGCAATCTGAGGTGTTTTGTTGCTGTTTGAGTAGTCAGAGCTGATATAAACCCAAATTTACTGATTGAAAGGGAATAGGTCCACTATTTTATTGTTTATAGAAGGATATTCATTCCTCCCCATTCAATTTTACTTCATCATTTCCATGATTTTGAGTTTCTCATTTAAAATTTTCTAATTCTAAGAAAACAACTTCTCTCTCTGTGAGGATTTGTTGTTGCCAATAATCAAAACTCAACATTAGCTTGTTGAATTCAAGGAGAAAATTGTAAGAGAGCAATCAACAGTGTTAAATGCTAAAAAAGAAATTAAGATAACATCTAAGGTTGATTAACTCTTCTCAATTATATAGTTAAAAGTCACATAGTTTTCTTGCATCAACAATTTTACTTTAATAGTCAAATAAAAACATAAGAACTTTCACACCAGTAATGACTAAGTCAGAAATATCATTGCTTAATATTTTATTTTTATTTATTTTTTAGTGGTACTGGGGTTCCTGGAAGCCCTTCTACCTCCGGGCTACACTCCCAGACCTATTTTTACATTTTTATTTGGAAACAGGGTCTCCTAAGCTAGCATGCGTGGCTGGCTTCAAACCTGAGTGATCCTCCTGTCTCTGCCTCCCAAGCGCGGGGATTACAAGCATGCGCCACCACGCCCAGCTCTCATTGCTTAATATTTTAAACTCTTCAATAAATATATTTTTAAAGTCTCAATATATACATTTCCTAGTTTTTTTTAAATGTTATTGGTGCACTGTAATCATAGGTCTTGAAGTTCAGTTTGGTAGAGGCATACATGCACACAGAACTCATTAAGCACTATCTTAGTCCCCACCCTGCTACCTCCTCCTTCTATTCTTCTTGTGCTCATTATAGTGAATGATTTTGATAAATTTGTATATGTACATCATGTTCATTGAAGTGTTTCTCTCTTTCCCCCTCCCATCTCATTCAGGTCACCTTCACTCATCTAAGTTTTCTCCTCCATTCTTTGGAGTCCCTCCTATGTCATGTTCTCTCCTAAGCTTCTACATATTAGAGAGCATATCTGAATTTTCACCTTTTTGACTTACTAATTTCACTTAGCATTAGCTCCCCAGTTCCATTCATTTCCCTGTAAATGACATAATTTGTTTTTCCTTTTCTTCCTTATGGCAGAGTAATATTCCATTGAGTACATATTCCATAGTTTAACAATCCATTCACTTCTCGATAAACATCTCATCTGGTTCCATAGTTTGGCAATTGTGAATTGTGCCTCTATATACATAGATATGCATGCATCACTCTGGCAGTTCCATTAAACTGAAGAGCTTCTGTGTAGCAAGGGAACCTAGTTGTTGTTTTTAACCACTGTTCAAACTCATACTGTGAGATTTCTTACTCTGTCTTTAAATGCAGTGGTTTCTCCCATGCTGGCATTGAGAACAGATGGCAAGGGGAAGTCAACATGCAATGTCTTGCAGAATTTATAATATACGACAATTAGATTGCTCACTAATATCAGCACTCCTGACAATCCATGAATCAAGTCTAGTACACCAAAGTTTCCTGTTACCTTACAAAGGTTCTCAGCTATGACTTGTTTCTGAAACTTGTTTTCTCTTGGTTCAGAGCCTCCCTCTCACATCCTTTCCTCCCCAAGGACCAAGTTCCCAGGACACAGTGAAAGTTACAGATCAATTATCACTTTAGCAATAAGGCACCACATCAGGGAGAAACAAATCAAAACTACACTGAGATTCCATCTAACCCCAGTCAGATTGGCAAGCATAAAGAAATCAAACAATAATAAATGCTGGTGAGGATGTGGGGAAAGAGGAACTCTTACATTGTTGGTGGGAGTGCAAACTAGTTCAGCCACTATGGAGATCTGTATGGAGATTCCTTAGAAACCTGGGAATAGATCCACCATGCGATCCAGCTTTACCACTCCTGGGTATTTTTCCAAAGGGGTTGAAATCAGAGAACTACAGCAACATATGCATACCTATGTTCATAGCAGCACAATTTGTAATAGCCAAAATTTGGAAACAACCTAGACCCCCAATAACAAATGAATGGTTTACAAAGTTATGGGAAATACACACAATGGAATTCTATTCAGCTATAAAGAAGAACAAAATCACATCATTCGTAAGATGGAAAGGGCTGGAAAGCATTATGTTAAGTGAGATCAGCCAAACATAGAAAGAGAAGGGACATATGTTTCCTCTAATATGCCCAAACGAGTGAGCACTGGGGATACCAGAGGGACTCCAGATAATGGAAGGGAAATCTCAGCAAAGTTTGAATGGAAAACTAAGAGAGGAAGGAGGATGAACTTGATTGATGAGCAGCTATTTCCAAATAGGTGTAAAAGTACTAATATAGCAAGGTTAGCCTGGGTATTAAGTATCGGGAGGGGGGGAAGGAAACGAGGTGGGGGAGAAGGCACCAAATATAGAATAAATGTATAACATTTACTTTCAATAAAATAACAAAAGAAAGTAAATGCCATTCATGATAATAATTTAAATAAAAATGTTGACTTAGATGAAAAACAAAAACAAAAACAAAAAACACAAAAAAACCCCAATAAGGCACCAAAGGTAGATGCTCCTTTATTATATGGTAAGGTGTTAAGTAACCATATCATAAGGGACATCTCTAGAACTATTTGCTTGATCTTTAAAAATAGAAACAGTTTAATATGTCTTCTCTACATTAAGATCAGTCAGTTAACTCTGCTTTTCCTCATTAAGAAAAGCAGCAAGAAATATTATATATATAATTTAAATATGTGTATAATATATAATATATAACAACATATATAACTTCTATTATATATAAAATGATTTAAATACATATAGTAATTTAAATTTCTACAAGAGAAAGATGAGTTTTGTTATCTCCATGAGAGCATCTTGTGTAAGCAAAGGCTCCAAATTGTACTGCACTTTCAAGAAGCTGGTCTTAGACAGAAATTATATAGATTTTGCTTCATCTTACAGGGGTAGGTTTTTATTCAATGCTATTTTTTTCATCTCTTATTTTTTGTTTTGCTTTGAAGGATATGGGAAACTTAAACATGATTCTCAGAAAAGACAGTGACATGGGGCAGAGGAAAGAAAGATAGACCTTTTGAGAGATGGCAACTTGTCATTTCTCTTTAGAAGCCACTAGTCAATCCATTCTTAGATTGCTGGGATAGAAATAGAGAAATGAAAATTTGATTTGTTAAAAAAAGAATGTATAGAGTGCAATTAGTACAACTATTATGGAATTGTGGAGCATTTTTAGAAAAGGGAAAATTCATCTAAATAGAATTAAAAAGCAAGGCCAAACAAATGACTAGTGATTGGAAAGCAAAAAGTAAAACTTGAAATTCTAATGCGCTCTCTCTCTCTCCTCTCTCTCCTCTCTCTCCTCTCTCTCCTCTCTCTCTCTCTCTCTCCTCTCTCTCTCTCTCTCTCTCTCTCTCTCTCTCTCTCTCTCTCTCTCTCTCTCTCTGTGAGAATAATAGTTTAGGAGAGGAAACAGTGAAAAGATAGGAGGGAATGTAAATTTAAGATTCAGGTTCAAGACCCTAAAGCATAAAAAATTGAATGTTATGTATATATTTTATTCATATGCAAATGTCTAGCTTCTAGAAAATTTATATGTTCAACAAATATCTCTCAAATAAAACTGATTAAATTTATCAAATTTTTTTTAGGTACTGGGGATTGGAACCCAGGTGCATTCTACCTGCAATCTTTTTTTTTCTTTTTTTTTTTCTTCTGTGGTATTGGGAATGGAACCCAGGGACATACTACCTCCAAGCTACACCCCCAGCTCTATTTTTAATTCTTTATTTGAAAACATGGTCTCACCCAGTTGCAAAGGGCCTCACTAAGTAGCTGTGGCTATTCTTGAACCTTGATTCTTCTGTCTCAGCCTCCCGAATGTTGGGAATACAAGCATGTGCCACCATACCTGGCATCAAATTTATCAGATTTTAAAGAAGTAGAAAGAAGATACTAACATTTGGAATGCTGATAGACCCTTTTTAACCAATAACCTTCAAAATTATATTTATCTTATTTGAATCAAATGTTTATATAGGTAGTGAAATTTTAAAATTGAAAAAAATCAAACATTAACAGAAAGAATCCCTTGTCTCAGAAAGAATGACTGTGGGTGTGATGTGGTCACTCTAAAATAAAAACCATATCTATACTCACATATACTATCTCACTGTGAATCTGCATGCTAGAAATCTTGGCAATTTTTAATTTTATGCCTATGAATAAAATTTAGTTTTAAGTCAATTTTTTTCTTGACCTTATCCTTTTAAAATTACTAGACTAAGTGAAAACAATCTTTATTGAAATTATGGCCCATCAATGGAGTATAAAATCTTAAGTTCAATGGCCCAGAAACATTCTATCTATCCTTTTTTAAATTCCCATCAAGTTGTTGTTGTCCTTTTGTGTATTGTAAGGAGATCTGGAAAGAAGGAACTTGAGCACTCCACATCCAGAGAAATAATGGAGGAGAAATGCTAACTGATTTGATCAGTGCATGTTGTATGAAATTCACTATAGGTACAATTTGTATGTACTAATAAAAATAAGAGCCATGTTCCTTTAGCAGGTTTATTCTCCTGTGAGATCTATTAGATTTCATTTTCTAGTTATGAGTCTGTGACAAACCACCCTTAAATATTAGAATATATGGGAAGAGGTGTTCACCTAGAGAAATCTGGGGTTCTATTTGAAAGGAAGTAGGGATGGAATGGATGCTCGGTGGGCATCATTCTCTGCTAGCCTCCAATTTATGCAATATGAATAGCAGCTGATAAGGCAAATCAAAAAGAAAATTAGAAAGAACTCAGAATAACATGGTGTGTGTAGAACCAGAAGAAAAAGCACCTCAGAATTCCTCAGAAGTTTTCAGTCAAGGGACATGTTTCCTACAAAATAAAAAGCACGGAAAAAAAAAAGGCAGAAAATGGCAGTTGGAAGTACACAAAAAACATAAGAAGTAGAGATGGCTGACAATCAGTTGGGATACAATACATTGGAATGTTGGTTGATTAAATACATTAGCAAGCAAATACTAGCAATGTATTCAAGTTAGGAAACAGATGGAAAAGTGTTTAGAAGACATGAAAAATATAAATTTGGAACTGAAAGTGAGAAAGGACTTTAGACATAAAATGTCAAAATTTGTATGATTGCATTTATATGAAATATTCATAATAGGTAAAAGTATAGAGATAAATGGCAGAGTGGCAGTTTTTAGACATCTTAAGTAGAGAAAGTGAACATTCACTACTTAATAAGTATGAGGGTTTCTTCTGAGGAGATTAAAGTATTTTGAACTAAATAAAAGTGATGTAGTTTTTCTATTTTTGTAATATACTTTTATTGGTACATTGTAATCTTACATCCTAATGTAGTTCATAATGAAAGAAATAAGCATATAATGGCACTTGGTGAGCTTCCCCTTGGCTCCTTCCCACTCTCACCCCTTCCCCAAACATGATATTGAGATCGGTATTGGTAATTTCACATGTTTATATAACATCAATGGAGGTGTTTCCTTCATGAATTCTCTTTCTCTGCACCACGACCTTCCTTTCACCTAGACCCTCTCCACCAGTGTGTCTACTGGGCATTCTCCTCCATTTTTTAAAGTCCTTACACCTTGTGATGTACTAAAGCCAATGGATTTTACTCTTTGAAGTAATTAATCTTATGTTGTAGGCATTTCACCTCAAATAATGGGAAAAAAAGCAGAAAACAAGAAAGGAATGCAATACTGGCATACTGTAATCTTAAGTATGAATCATAATTTCTGAATAGGTATAAGTAACATAAATCCAACAATTTTCTGAAATTGATGATAAAAAGAAAAATAGAATAAATACTTTAAGTAGGTAGGACTTTAGAGATGTACTAATACTCTAAAAAGGGAAATCTATCTGCATTTGTGGAAAATAACTTGGGAAGTATGGAATATATGCAGAAGAATCAGACAGAAATGGATAGATTTTCCTATATACTTTGGCAATATTTGGTTTCTATAGAATCCACATGAATTATTTCACTTAAAGTAACTATATTAGCTGGGTGTGGTTGCACATGCTTGTAATCCCAGCATTTGGGAGGCTGAGACAGGAGGATCACGGTTCACAGCCAGGCCCTGCTACTTAATGAGACCCTTTCCAACAATGTAAGACCCTGTTTCAAAATAGAGAATAAAATACAGGGCTATGGATGTAGCTCAAAATTAGGATTTCCCTGGGTTCCATCCCCAGTATGACAATAAATAAGTAAATAAATGACTATATTAACTTAAGCACTAAATGATTTTTATCTATGTAGGAATGATAACTTTAATTAGATATTTTTAAACTAAGGCAAAAGAAAAGTACCATCAAATTATAACCCTTGAGAAAGTAGTTTCTTAATATACAAAAAGTGCTTATAAAAATTTTAGAAAAAAATCAATAATTATGAGAAAAGTCAAAATATTGAATGTGTAATTCACAAAAATTCAACAAATTATTAAGCAGTATATAGTTTATTTTGTAATCAAAATTAAAAATTATTCAGATTAGTAAATATTCATCAAATAGTTAATATACAATTTGTCAAAGATATGGGCCTATGACACTGTAGACTATATATACTACACAAATAGTAAAATAGACCATAAACAGTAAAACTTTTTGAGATAAACTAGGTAATACCTATTAAAAATTTTTAAATTTTTATTGGTACATTGTAGTCATCTTAATGAAGTACAAGATGGTAGAGGCATACAGATACACATCACTCAATTAGTCCTCTCCCAAATCCTGCCCTCTTCCTTCTCCCTTCCTCCTTCTCATGTTTGGCTTAATGATTGACTTAGATATGTGTGTTAATATACATCATTAACATTAGAGAATTTCTTTCTTTCCCCTCCAATCCCCTCAGTTACGTAGCCTTATTTGCTCATCTGTAGTATCTCTTTCTTCATCTAGAGTTCCTCCTATGGCTCATTTTCTCCCTACTCTTTTTATATTAGGGAGAGCATCTGATTTCTTATTTTTTATGGCTGACTAATCTCACTTAGCATAATGTTCTCCAGTTCCATCTATTTCCTTGTAAATAACATAACTGGGACTTTCTTCATGGCTGGGTAAAATTCTATTGTGTACATATCCCATAGTTTTCTAATCCATTCATCTGTTGATGGACATCTTAACCCAATCAAAAAATGGTCAAGTGAACTAAATAGACACTTCACAAAAGAAGAAATTTAAATGGCCAATAAGTGCATGAAAAAATGCTCAACATCATTAGCACTCAGAGAAATGCAAATCAAAACTACCCTGAGATTTCACCTAACTCCAACTAGAATGGCAATCATTCAAACAAAACACAAACAACAGCAAATGCTGGTGAGGACATGGAGAAGTGGGAACTCTAATGCATTGTTGGTGGGACTGCAAAAAAGTGCAACCACTTTGGAAAACTCTAGAGGATCCTCAAAAGGATGGAAACAGTTGACAAACTGTGGAACCTATTAAACTTTTAAAATTTCCAAATTTTAAACTGAATCTCAGTTAATGCTTCCAATCTTTTGTAACACAATTCTACAACTTCCTTAAAAGTTGAGATGTTGCTAATGTATTCTCAAGTAAATAAGTATTTATGTACACAGATATTCTTTTACTATTATGTATTGCAAGAAATTTATACAAATATAGCCAGTCATTGGATAAACTATTATTTATTCATAAAAATAAAATAATTAAAATAAAATGC